>NW_028258320.1:32637500-32940530 GCF_053883595.1 Heterocephalus glaber | reverse complement strand
AATTTGTATATTAATTGGTACTTTTAGGTATACAATACATTTGCATTTATCATTGGGTGCTTGTACCTGAACATGATGTATCTTAGTTCTTATTTTTTTCCCCATTACCTGTGCACCCTTCACCCCCACCACCCTTCCCTATGTACATAGACTTTGTTTCCTTTTTTTTTCCCTTTCACATAGTTTTTCCTTTCCTTTCTTCCCTTTCCCCTTCCCCTCCCACCAACCCTCCACCTTTGGACCTTTTCCTATTTCAAATTATCAATTATTTGAAAATTTGATTTTTCTGACTGATACTAATAGTTTTCTTTTTTCACTTCTATGTCCAGAAATTTGGCTCATATTTTTTGGTTGAATTTGATTTCCAAGTGAGAATGAAAGACTTAGGTAAGGTGAAGTTTCATCCTTTCTCTCTTTTAGCTTTTAAAAGCAACCAGGAAGACAGCTATTATTTTCTACCTTATATAGACAGTAATGCAGAACAGCTAGCAAATAACTGAGCTTTATTTTGACTTTAGGATATTAATATGTACTTGTGATTTGTGTGGAGGTAAAAAGGAAAAAGCTGTTTTATTAGGTATAGCATTATGAAATATTCTAGCTGCATGATAGTTTGAAGCCCAGAGATAAAGAGGATAATTACCTGGAAAATTTTACAATTCATTTTGAAATCATTTTCTTTGTTTAATTATGGAAATTAAGAGAAATACACATTTTAGCACATTACTACATAGCAACTCAGAATTTATAGGTATTTTATTCGATAAATAAACCTAGATTGTAGAAATGTCTATGAATCAGGATCCCATCTCTTTTCTTCCCTAATCTGGGGATTGTGATCTCTCATGATTCTGGTACGTTTTCTGTATCATTATAATAAGATGATAATGAGCAATGAAATGATAATGAGTCTAGCATGTCAACATGACATCCAAACAGGTGCTATGGATGGAGCTGGTTTGGAGTTCCCGTAGAATGTTGGGGATATGAAATAACTTGGACTGCAGTTTGGAGTATATGGTTTAGCAGCATCCAGGATGTAATCTTTATAAACAAGCTGTGAAGCCCACAGGATAACAGGCTACAAGTAATTTCAGGATTCATTTTGGTGACATTTTAGCATGAAAATTTCACTGTTTCGTTTCCTGTACTTTTAGTTACTAGCTCGTTATAGCAACTATGTATTTACTGTTATCTAATGCCCAAACCAGTCAAGTGGAAAAATAATTTAGGTCTTATTTTCTTCAGTGCTTTTCCCCAGAGATAAATAGCAATTTGATTTAACTTAGTCATACATGCTTCCATTCAATCATTTATTTATCCATATCTGTTTTTGGTTTTAACTGAATAGCATTTTAGGGCTGGGGATGAAATGAAGGACAAGGTACTATGCTCTCTGATCTCATACCATTTGAACTATAGTGGAAAAAGTAGATTAAGACATAATTGCTTTTTAAAAAATTACAACAGTGATAACCTCAAGTAATAAAGTAAGCATGTATTGTACAACCAGGACAGATAGCAGGGCTTTTAAATTTCCCTTATGAAAATTACATTCTAATGGGGAAGATAAATATTAAAAAGAAAAAGCACAAACACATAAATAATTTTTAATTTTAATGAATATTATGGGAAAAAGTACACTAAAGTATGAGAACTTATAAACACAAGTATTTAATCTAATATTGTGAGGCCAAAAAGAAATGATTATTCAGTGCACATCCTTCATTCTTAAACTACAGCTTTAGTATGGTCAAGTTTGGAGGTTTGGAATTTTGTGATTTCTAAATTACATGTGCTAAGAACAAGCCGTCATGATAATTTTTTGTTTAAGGTGTCATAGTTCTAATTCTGGAAACTGACATATCTATTTCTCTATATCAATCTGTCTATCTTAATTTGAGTAAAATTTTGAGATAATTTTTCACTACATTTTAGTAGTTAACATAGAAAATGTGTTTCCTAGGTGATAGTAGAAGGATTTAGATTCAAATAACTTAATAATGATCCCTGAGTTACATGCCAAACTGGAAGAGACTGATGACAATCAGTAATCAGTGATTGTCAGACCTTTGTATGAGAGTATAAAGGAGATGAGTTTGAAATATATGGAGAATATTAATCTTAGCAAAATAACACATGCCTCAAATGGGCAAATCAAGGTTAAAATTAATCTTAATACTCTGTATCTCAAAATTTGCATGTAGAAATAATTATTACTACCAGGACTACTATTAGTGTCATTTTGGCTACCAAAGTTCTTATTATGCTTTAGGGTTTCTTAATTTTTTCTAAGTTGTATGAAACTCTAATTCTTAGGGAATCAGATCTACTATCTCCATTCCTTAGATGAGGATCCTAAGTTTAATGTAGATTAGAAACTTTGTGTAAAGTCATAGACTTGCTAAGTATTGTAAGTAGAATTTGAACTCAGTCTCTTCAACACTAAAGACAGTGGTCTGTCTTATTCATAACTTTAAGTTCCCTTTGGTTAAGGAAAAATCCAAGTGATTCAGAATTTAACAGTTTCATGCAACTCATTTTGCCACTTGCCAGTTTTGGTAAAGTACTTCATATTTTAGATCCTATTATTATAGGGATGAAATTACAACCAACAGTGTCAGATTTTATGTGTACTGAATGGGCTAAAATGCAGAAAGCACATGGAACAGGATGCAGGTAGCACCTAAGATAAGATAGTTAATAATTCCAGTTATCAGTTTTTTTATGATACATAGCTTCCTAGATTTTTAACCTTGATTTAATGTCCACAGATATAAATGGATCTAAATAGTACCTTCAAAAATAATTTAGCTCACATTTATTCATTGTCATTTATTTTCAACATATTATAACAGGGTCCCAGATATTCTCCTATACACATCGGTTCATATCTCAAAAGCTGACAATAAATGAAACTCAGAACAAAATTAAATTGTGAATGAAAAGATGACATGCCTCTGAAATATTTTTATTTACGGCATGTTTTTAGAATAAAAATTCAAAGTACCACATGATCTACATTGTCCGTGGAAGAGTTTACACAACTGTTAATATACATTGAGTTCCTGGAAACTGTATTTTCTAACTGCAGCGAATCAAAGAGAAAATTATAAAACCAAAGCCACTTGAAAAAGTCAACTAAATTTATGTAAACAAAGAGGTTTTGTTGAGTTATTCCTATGAATAATGTTATTTTGATGCACTATTTTTTTTTTTTTTTTTACTTTTCAGGACTTATACAATTGCAATTTTCAATGAGACCATAAAATTAAGTCTAAAGTTTTCTAAACAAATACTTCTGTCTAAAATATGTCCTAATAAATAGAAGAAGATAAAGTTGAATAATACAGAATTTCAGAGAGGAAATAATCTCTAAGTCTTATGGAAGAGAGAAAACAATCTCAGTTTTAGGTTTAGATATTTTTGAATTAAAAGGACAGAGATGAATCTGTTCTTTTTAATCTTCCCTGCTCTTATATTATTTGTATTTTTTTCTTTCTTCTCCTACCCCCATCCTCCAAAGTCTTCATTTCTGCAGTGCTCTTATTCTGCTTATCAGCATTAAACTTTTCACCCCTTAGCTAAATGAACCAAAGTAAAGCAATTCACAAATAATCAATTTTGTAGTAGTGTCATTTTATTGTTCAATGTTTAATTTTTAGGTGTACAGTCTCCAAATATCTTTTTTGTTATCCCATAATTCTACTGCTTTCCTTTTATTTTTTTCCTATTGATAATAACTAAATGAAAAAAGAAGTCAAAGAGAAATATATAATACCCTAAAGCACAGTTGTAGCTGTAAAAGAAATAGCCAGGTGGTAAACAATCACAGCAAGTCCTGGGCTTCCAGAGAATGGCTAAATTCAGCTCCAACATTATATGAATTTGAAGCATATTTGGCTTCACAATATAGCTATTCTTCCTTAATAACTTGGGGTTGAATAGTTGGCTATTTTCAACTTCCTATAAAATTTAAATGATTGTGGAACAATCTAATCAGCTTAGTGACAGTAAGCTGTATTAAACTTTATGTCAGCAATATTCAGAGCTATATTTTCCCTTACCTAGCCCCCTCTGAGTTGATTTTCATTCTCATCATTTGGGTCTAAAAGATGATTTGGTCATTTGTTAAAGTTGACTCATAATTTGACATTTAAAATTTTTTCTGAGATATTCTCATGATAATTTTTAAAATGTGCTCATCAGAATTTCCTTATACAAAACAATAATGATATTTTTTTTTCTGAAATACCAAATAGTAAAGACTGTTAGAGATAAACTATATAAGCTAAATTAGATGTTCCTTGGTGAATATGAACTTTATCATGGCAACATTTTATGATTCATGAAAAAAAAAATGATGCTATTGCAGAGCAATTTCATGTAACCGGGAAAATAATAATTTAGATGAACAACATAATGAGCCCCTTTCTCAAAACAAAATTGTTCTCTAAAAAGATTATATATGTGTGTGTGTGTGTGTGTGTGTGTGTGTGTGTAGAGTGTAACATTATATATTAGAACACATAATTATGTATACATTAATTACTTTATAAATGGACTCTGAAAAGACTCTTTAACTACTTCAGTAGTTGCAGGGACAAAATGTAAAAGAGTTTTTCTCTTAAAGGATCACAGTAAAATGTGCATTGTTGAAAATAAATATAAAAGTAAATTAAATTTAGTGTCTTTAGTTAGCTTAAGGGTAAAGAAGATCAAAAATACATGAAAATATTGGTTAAAGGATCATAGGGAATAATTACAAAGAAAGAGGTACTCACAGTCCTGGTAACCTGGCCTGTATCCCATGCCAACCGAGTGTTGACAGAGAAGAAACTAATCTGAGCACATGTGGATGGAAGTACTTTAAAACCATATAGAGCAAAAAATTCTTCTTCTCTTTATTATTAGTGGAATGATTCTAAATTGTGCTTTAAGGAATTCAAAACAACTAAATTCAATATTAATAAAGAGAGTTTATTGATATAGAGGTACTTTCTCTTGATTGTGGTAAGGACAGCTAGAGCTGAATCTAAGGTTAAGCTGGGTTAGTCTATGAAAAGCTCATGAAAAACAATGATCTATAATTAGTAAGGTGCTCTGCAACTGAAAATGTATTGACATAAATTTCAAGAATAGTTTGAAGTCTCAAAGAAAGAGCATTTTGGTGTTTCATTGCATAAAACCATTAGTTTTATACAAGAAAACCATCAGTTAACTATTTTTCATCGAAAGTGTAGGTTAAACTCTGTTCTTTGAAATAATACAGAATGGTTTACAAACCAGTATCCCAACAACATCAGGAAGTTGGGTGATGGCTGTCATTTCTATGCCAGCATAGAGGATAATGAATACTGCTATGGAACTGTGCTCCTTACTGTCAATGTCAATTACAGAATAGTGGATTGGGGATTTAGAATCCAGGTAAAAATACTCAAAACATCAGAGGCAAATGGATAAAATGTATGGAAAAAAATGAAGGAAGCCACTCAGCTGCTAGACTGATGTGCTTGGGAGGATCTATGAGAGAACATAAACAGCCAAGGTGCTCATAAATTCAAGAATGGTACTGCCCATCAACTAGAGACTGGAGAAAGAAGATGTGTTTTTTTATAAAATGGAATACTACTCAGCCATAAAGGATGAGAAACTAGAGACATTTATAGCTAAGTGTATGAACCTTGAGGCCATACTCTTAAGTGAAATAAATAGGACACACATGTGTAAATATCAAATAGTTTCTCTGGCATGAAAAACTAAAAGTGTAAATAAGGATCAAAATGTATAATTGATATTGTGAAATAGGAAGAAAAGGTATAAAGGGGTAGGGGAAGTGGGAGGGGTAGGGGAAAGGAAAGAAGGGAAAAGAAAAAATATGGGAAAGGGAAAAAAATGGAAACAAAGTCTTTGTAAATAGGGAAGGGTGGAGGGGGTGAAGGGAGGGCAGGGGAATGGGGAAAAAATAAGAACCAAGATACATTATGTAAAGGTACAAGATCCCAATGATGAATATAACTGTATTGTATACCTAAAATGTACCAATAAACTTAATGGAGAAAAAAATGGTACTGCTTGTTTTGTATAGTGGAAAAACATCAAAGGAAGTGAATTGAAAGCACATCTTTACTGTGATCATTACTATGATTAGTATATATTTTCCCTCTGCATTGGTTTGACCAATATCAATATACAAAGGCACTAAATAGGCAGTTTCAATGAAAGAGTGAAAGACAACTAGGGAAGTAATGACCATTAGAGAGTGCTTTTTTTTTTTTGATAGAAAAACAGATAAAATGGCAATAGACCATCCAAAAAAAGTGCCTTTTCTTTCTTCACTCTCACAGTCTGCTTGGATAATGCATGCTTCCTGCTCTGCAAATCTGGACACTGCAAATATGTTTTCTACAGACAGGTGGATGTTTTCGTTAAGGAGACTTAGTGAGGGTCTCACTTTAATCAGTATTTATGGTTGATCAACGAACACTTTTGTCTTTTTGTGCTTATAAATCACAGGTGCAAAAAGGGACCACTGGAAGTAAAGAAAGAGGAAAGGAGTGATAGTTGTTACAACTTATTTGAAGAAAAAGGTGAGAGAGCTTGCTCTACCACATATCAGCACTTACTATCAAATAACATAATTAAAAAAGTATTCTATTGATGGAAGAGTAGAATAATAAACCAATAAAACAGAACAGAAAACACGTAAACTAAACTATTCACATGTATATGGGATTTATGATAAAGTCATGCAAAGTAGCAGTGAAAAGACTGCCTGTTAAATAAATATGTTTTAATATAGAAGACAATTAAAATGTACTCCTACCTCACCACATACACAAAAATAAATTTCAGATGATAGGTCTAATACAAATAATAAATAACAAAACTTTAAAAAATAATATAGGAGAATATTTTCATGACTTAAGGATATAGCAAGATACATCATAAACAAGATCAAAGAATCAGGACAATTAAAATGATACATAGCCAGGGATTTATCTTAGTGGTTCCTCCGCCCACCTCCCAAGCCCAAGGTCCCAAGTTGGATCCCCTGGATCCCCGGAACAACAACAACAAAAAAGATCTGTAAATTTGGCAACTTTAACACTAAATCCTCTGTGTGTGAAAAGGCACCTTTGAGGAAGTGAAACCCAAGCTCCCGAGTGACAGAATTTGTCTGAAGTACAATAACAACAGTGAGTCATATCTAGCATATACAAACAATGCCTAGAGATGAGAAAGAACATTAAAGAGATCAGAAAGAACATTAAAGGAGATAAATCAATGGCAAACTGATAGGTAAACGGTAAGACACTTCATTAGATATTTTGCAAAATAGAAAATTCAAAACAGTAATTAAGTATGTGATAAGAAGCTTAATATCAAGGAACTGCTAATGAAGACTGTAATGAAATAAGATTAAAGCTATACTTGATTGGTAGAAAGTTTGATACACCAGGAATGAGGATGGAAATCATCACAGGTTCACATATAAAATTCATAGCACATTTATTATGGAAAACAATTTGCCATTACCAATAAAATATTCATAACATATATAAACTAAAGTACATGTGCATAAGGGGAAACACTATAAAATATTTATAGTAACATGGAAGAAATTAAACTGGAGACAACTCAAATACTCATCAATAGCAGAGTATAAAAATGAATTGTGGCATATTCACATAAAACAACATAATGAGCAAATATACAGAAATGAAGCTAAATAGTGAAAAGTTAAAAGATGAATTCAAAAGGCAGATACCAAACCACATACACTGTACAATTTTGTGGGGGGGGGTACTGGGGATCAAACTTGGGTCCTTGTGCTTGCGCAGCAGGCGACGAAACCACTGAGCTAAATCCCCAGCCCTGTAAAGTTTTAACTATATATATATATATTTCAGAAAATGAACAAATTATATCATTTATAGATTTTTTACTTGGGTAGTAAGTAAGAAACAGAATTAACTATAGGTAGAAGAAAGTGATTGTATATGAGAAAAAGCACATAGGAAGTCTTCCTAGTCATGTATGATAAACCCAGGCTTACATTTATGTTTACTTTATGATAATTTAAAAATTATGCATTTATGTTAAATCATTTTCTGCATAATGCATTTTTCTTGAAATTTGAAAGACAGGAATTTGTCTTAATAATAAGAGGTTTCAGAAATAGTTTGAATTTTTCTATAAAACCATAAGATAGTTGGGAAGCTTATTCTTCACTAAGGCAGAAAAGGCAATGTAAGTAATTTAGTGAGCTATGACAGTTTTAGTCATATGGAACCCAACTAAAGTAAACAGGTCTTGAATTCTCACCATTCTGTAAAACAGAAGTGCAATTTTTATGAAGTGAATTGTCGTAAATATGTGATGTTGTATTAAAAAGTATAACTAGTTGAATGGAACAGGGGTATGTGAGACAAAAATAGTATTTCTTATTCCAAAAATACTCAATAATTTAAAGAGAGTATATATTTTGAATTGGAAAACAAAATTTCAAATACATGATGAAACAAGGTGGTAACATGTTTGTTATACTTTTCTTCTATATAACTTTTACATCTGAGAAAATCCTTCATTATTTTCACCCTGTCCCATTGTTGGACAAGCAAAAAATATTATTTTGATGACTGTCAACTCCAAATTTCATTTTTTCTTTGGATTTATACTACTTTTTAAATTAATTTTCTGTATACTATCCTACATGCTAAAATATTTATTTGAAAACTATTTCTCTAAGAAGAGAAGTTATGTGTAGGTGTGTTTGTGGGGGAGGTCAAATATATATATATATATATATATATAGTGTTGATATATATCTCTTCTCTTTCGTCAAAGTTTATAAATCTTCAGTGTATAACTCTGCACTTCAATATCTTCAATCCACTAAAGATAATTCAATTTAGAATCCTCAGAAGAGACAGACACTAGGATAAGTAGTAAGATTTCTAAGCTGAATACAGCAAACCCACTGCTTTCAAGAAATCTGGCTAAAATGATAACATCAATATACTTTAGCAAGTACCATAAAAAAGTGTGACCAGTATGTTATTATAAGTAAGAGATAATTAAGATAAAGAAACATTCAATAAGGGTTTTCAGGAAGAGAATATGTAGGACCAAAAGTTTCAAGGATTTTATTTTTATCTAAATAAAAATAAGGAAAAAGGAAATCAAGTCTGGGGCATGTGCAGAAGCAAAGAAACATGGAGATTTCTGAGAATCAGTATTAGTAATTGCAATCAGGTTTCAGACAGTTGGATATAAAGTTGTCAAAGCAATTGTAAGAGAAGGGAGGTGGGAGCAGAATCTTGTTTGCTGCATGAAGAACAGGACTCTCTTTTGTTGTTGAACAGTATTTTTACAGTGATCTTTACATTGAGGAAAATGACTATGTATCAAGACTTGCATCATGATAACCATCTATGAGTTTTAATAATAGGTCAAGAGGAAATTAATGAGAGCCTCTCTAGGGCTGTTAAGAGAGAGAAGGAGAAGACGTGAGAACAGTTTGCCACATGTAACCTTATCATTATTGGTGATTGTACCCTGAGAGTAGGGGAGAAGGTGAAAACTTAGATGACACTTCTGTATCTGCCTTGGCTGAAGAGGATCGGGGATGGTTCATTAATTCAGGTGCAGAATTGAGGAGGAAGAATATTTTCTGGGGAAAGTGAAAATACGAGCTCAATCTTGTTGAAATTGAGTTGCCCGTAGGACATTCAAGCAGGTCTATTTTACAGATAAATGTCTATTTCAGGTTACAGCTTAAAGGAAAAGAGGCTAAAGATACAACTGTGGGGAGTTTCAGTGTCTCAAGATAATTAAAACTGTGAGCTTTAATGTGAGATTTTCCAAAAGGAATGCACAATCAGAAGAATAATTTTAAAAATATTTTTAAAATCCAAAATTTATGGAGAAAACAAATAAGGAAGACAAAGAATAACATATAGTTAACATGAAAAACAAAAGCAAACAGGCAGTAGAATTGAAGGAGACAGATCCACTTCAAATAGAACAGTGAAAATGATGATGACATTTAGCAATAAAGAGGTGATCTTGGTTCTTAGGGTGGATAACATTCACTGTGTATCTGGGATTGTTCAACTATAAATATTTATATATAACATATGCACAAATATACACACGTGTTTATTCTAATAGCTGGTATTAGGACTAAAACTGATGGAAAGGTAAGATCTAAATAAATATTATAAAAATATATCCATAACACATAGAATATACTTATAAACTACTAATTGAATATCTGAAAGATCAAGTTAAAAAACCCACAAAAAGGGAGAAACCTCCATTATAAATATTTTAGGTAGTAACAGTAAAATAGATATTACTGATTTTTTTCAAATTGTGAGATTATTTTTCCTCAACTGAGTTTCATTATTTGCATTGTATTGACTTAACAAGTGAACCCATAAAATTCCTCGCTTATGGGTTACTTAATAAAGAAGTATTATGATTTTTAGCACTGTTAAATATATCATATTGAGCTACAAAAAATAAAGAAAACGCTATAAAACTCCTCATCTCCATTTCATTTCAGAACCCCACACAGGGAGACAACAACTACATTAATCAGAGAAAGATCACTGAGTTTCAGATATATTTTGTTTCATATTAAATTGTATAGTTAAAGAGGACATCAATTTCTTTTTTTAAAATGACACCCTCACTACCTTTCTAACACTGCAGTTTACTAATGATTTTAAAAGTACTTAGGGGTTTAGATCTGAACCACTGCTACTGTATCCCAACTAAGATTTAGGATGCATACAGAAAATATTCGTGTTTCAGGTTAAATAATTTTAGCCTCTTTTGTTATAGAACTGGGAGAATATTTTGATTCAAGGTTCTATTTTTGTTACCTGGGGTAAAAAGGCATCAATTAATTCCGAATTCCTATGAGACATGAAGTGGAAGTTTGTTGGGAAGTGCCTTACTCTGCAAGAACCTTATTTAACCTTAACACACAATATTGTTCCCAGGTATGCCTCTTCTGTTTGATTTGTTTCTATGCCTGACATTACTCTGAAAAACGAAGATGAAAAATTAGTCCTAAATCTGGAGAACAGGATCCCTTAATAAAAATCCTCAGAAAGATGCTGGTATGAGCTCAAAGGCTTCTTCCCTCCACTTTGTTCTCCTAGCCTCTACTCACCCCACATACACACACAGAGAATCCCTGAAGCAACTAGAGTGGCAGAGGGTGTGGAAGTAAAGAGACAAACACTTTCCTTTATGCTCAATAAGTGCATATATTACACGTATGAAATCCTTTCAGTCATTACACAAAATTCTCTTTTCCCTGTCTTGCTGATAATGGAGCCCAGGCCAACCGAGGCTACATTTCTTATTTGAGATCATATTTATCATTTTGATAAGTCAGATTTCAACTCAAAATAAATTCACACCCCAGGCCTTCACTGTTCATAAAGTTCTGTATATTGTTGTGATGTTAGATGTGGAATCACAAAATTATATGATCTAGTGGGAGATGAACCCAGAGACAAGGGAGTGGTGCTTTCACTATGATACATAAATAAAAATAAGCATTAATAAGGGCTGACAGGTAAGGTGAGAAGTCTGGGTTTCCAGTTTGGTGAGTCTAGGACTCTGCATAAAGCAGTTCAAATAAAAGTGAGTGGAAATCTGGGCAAGATTTCTTAAGTGTCTTAGAATCAGTCTTTCTCCAGGTTCAGTGGCAGTTTACAGAGGTTATATAATGCACTGCTGTTGTATATTTCACAGACTAACAAAATTCTAGTCCTTTAAACAGAACCAGAAAGGACCTAAGACCGTGGCTGCAGATTTAATCAGTGTATGATTGCACAAAACCATTTTGGGTCATCTTCTGGTATCACCACAATCATAGCCAGTATGAGGTTTCTTGTTTCTTCTGGGACCTATGCTGAAGATAAATTAGTGGCATGGTTGTGGCTCAGTCAGGATAAGAATCTGAATCCTTTTGATTCTCCCATGAAATATTGTGAAAGATTCCAAACAAAATACTACACTGACAAACTTTTTACCTCAGTTGCTATCACATAAGCCTCCCCGAATTCAACAAGTTGTCATCAACTTTTCAGAACAATTTCAAGTAAATCTTCCATTACTGTCAGACAACTGAATTAGTGTCCTCAAACTGTATCTTTGTCTGACATACATTGTGCATTACCTCTTTTTGCCGAGTATCTTTATTTCTTTTTTTCCAAACCAAGAGTTTTACTAAGCAGGTTAAAAAGAACTGAAGTTGTTCTGCTTTTCCCATGTACCTTACCTGGACACTTGTGTCCATTATAATGTCTCCTAGAACTTTCAGTCAGTAATTTATAACACCTTTTGGCACTTGACATGGAGGATATTCATTCTGTGTTCATTAGGTTTTATTCTGTGCACAACTTTTATTCCTTACTATTCTGCTACTTCAAGGTCTTTGAAAATATTGATGAAATTTTCAATTCTAAATGAGTCATAATATATTTTCTGAATTATAAGATCTTTATTAAATAATTGGAATTGGCAGTTTACTTTTTACCAAGATGGATAAAACCTTTTGGTTGTATATAATCTATATACTTATCTTGCTTCAAAATTATTTCCCAGTTAGTATTGTTTATTACTTCAAGGCTACTTAAAAAAAGTAAATAAAAAGTTCCTTTGGCTTTTGAATATATCGGATTATTCACATTAAAATATCATTAGAACACAAACACAGACCAATAACTCAAATTCAGTAGAGTAACTAAGCATACGTAACTTGGTTTTAAGTGTGTCTTAATAGTTTTTAGTGACAATTAAAATTAAGTTTTACAAGTGGGGAATGAGTCATTTAGTGAAATTAATGTCTTATATAATTATCATTAGGTAGCAACAGGAGACCATTACGATGCATCAAAATTCCATTCTAAGAGCATTACAATTTCTCTGAAACTGCCGAATCAGTTGGATGCAGCCAGCTTTGGATATTTTCCTTTTCTTTTGTAATTTCAAAATTGTTTAAGTTGTTTGAAAACATATTATTACCTAAAGAATAGAGCAACTATATTGTATCAAATTATGAGTGCTAAGGTTCATCTTTCAATTTTCATTACTAAAATTATTATGGAGATCGGTGTTCATATAATTTAAGAAGACAAAGTTAAGTAAGAAGGTTAATAGAATAATGTTCCAGGAACAAAAATCACTAGGAAAAATGATGAAAAAAGAAAAAAAATGACTGTTTTCTTTGTACCGGGGATTGAACTCGGGACCTTGAGCTTGTGAGGCTGGAGCCGGAAGCACTGAGCTAAATCCCCGGTCCAAAAAGATGACTCTTAACTAGAAATTAATCTTATTGTTGTCTACTTATATTTTTAATCATCTTATATAATGTTATCTCCTAAATTATAAATAAGATAACACAATGGTAAAGATAATTTTCATAAAGCATTTCAATACATATTTGTTTTATATGAACAGGTACATAAATAGACTAAAATAATTTGTTTTCAACAATAGAGCATTATAAATTGACAAATATAATGTAATTTAATCACCATTATGGATAATGTAAGTCACATATTATTGGGCTATTATAATTTTCAAATGTTTTCCCTTTCCAGATTTACACTTACATGAAAAATCTTTATAATATACAAATCTGATTTTGCCACACCTCAGACTACTCATGAATCTTACTTCATTTTATAAAATATGGGACAAATAAATTTTTATTGGTGTGGTATGTCTTATTATAATTATATGCCATTTTTTCATTTCTCTTCGTTTTTTTCTTCTCTTCACTTTTCCTCCAGATAACCCCCAACCACTCCCAACTCCCCTCTTATCAGTATTCATCCTTTATGAGCCCATTTCAGCATCATTTCCTTTTTCTATGATTTTTACACATGGCCCTGGTAGAGATTTTATCACCTTGTCCTTGTGACAGACTAGGAAGGGTCAGGGCCCATGCACATCTCCCAAGGCACCTTGGTATGTTCTGGCCAGCGTCTATCGGTTAGCATTTGATTAAGGTGCTCCCTTAATTTTCCTACATTAGAATTTGTCTACTTGCTTGTGATGGATAAAGGAAAGGCCAAAACTTTGCCACTCTGTCTCACACCACATGAAGCAAAAGACTGGCTCTGAATTGCCCATTTCAATTACTTTTCAAGAGGATACTATTGGAGGATGAGCTTATATCTTTTTATAGAGTTTGACCTTGAGATTAGGCTCCAATTCTTCTGTGATAGCTGGTATAATGGAGATCCCTTTGTTGGGTGCATTCTTTCTTCTCCTTTGTCATCTTCTTTTTCTCTTTCTTCCCTTCTTTTGCTCCTCCTCCCTCTTAATAACTTCATTACCTCTCTATTGGTGCTACCTTAAGGTCTCAAAAAACTATACCTGAATGTTTTGTTTCCTCTTTTTTACCTTGGAGAATCCTCTGGAGTTTAACTGCTTGTTGGTCAGTAAGCAACAAGAAACCCTAGCATCTTGTAATATGATGACTCATTCTTTCCTAAAGTGAATTGGGGTGGCATAGAAACAAAGAGGATTTTTTTTTAAGGAAATATCTCTAAGATTTAAAATAGGCATAGTAAGAATGATAAAGACAAGTGACTGTTGAGTTGATTGTTGAGGTAAAGCTGTCAGTTCTGTGAAAGGAAAAAAGGACAGTCTCAAACTAGCCAAAGAAAGTCTCAAGACATGATTTGAAAGCCTCCAGATCTCTGACGATATTTAAAGAAAACTTCAACTTCTGCAGTCTGAAAAGAATGGATTAAAAACAAGATCCTGAGTTAGATTATAAGAATATTATAATTATAGGAAAGCCTCACTTCGAAGCACCATTAAACCTCTATGAAAAAGTCAAGACATTTATCAGGAGAAAACCAAGATCCTCATACCTAGAATTGGGATATCTATGTGGCTCATGCCTCCTTTATACAGGAGGATTATTATGTCTTTACTCTCTGCTCTGGCTTAAATAAATGTCCCCTAAAGGTTCCAGTGCTTAATGATTTGTTAGCATTATTAGGAGGTGATGGAAGTTTTAAGAAATTGTATCCATTGGGATATTCTTAGGTCATTGATAATATGCTCTTAAAAAGGAATGTTGGACCTCATCTCTCTCGGTCTGTTCCTGGTTGAAATATGAATGATTTATACTACTATGTGATGTATTCCCTTCACCAGAAGCCTACACAAATGATACTGCCTGAACTGTGACTTAAACCTCCAAAATGGTGAGCTAAATAAACTTTTCCCTTTTATAAAGTTAGTTGCCTCAGGTATATCATGGCAGTAATCTAAAGTTGATTATTATTACTTAAGACCATGAGGATGCCTCTTCTAAGGTAAGTGCTTCAAAATATTCATGTCTTTCTCAATTTTTTTCCTTCCTTTGCTTTTAAGAAAATTAGCTATGTTCAAGACCAAGTATGGCCCAGCTGAAGAAGTAATGACTGTATTTTAATGAAAAAGATTATTCATTAAAGGAACAACAGAAACTTTATAATATGGGATCCAGAAGGATATGTTTACAAATGAAGGCTGAGAATGCTAAACAAGATGTATGAAATATAGGACACATAGAAACTAATGATATGTTTGAAGAGTCAAATAAGTTCATATCTAAATTTACGTATTTTGAGGTATGAATCTCTGCATCTAGACATGATGGTCTACTAAATTACATAGTTCTCTAAAAATTTATTTCCAAATAAGTAAAAGTATGTAAAATAAGAATGTGAGGAAAAAACAGAAACAAAGTCTTTGTAACTAGGGAGAGGTGGAGGGGTTGAAAGGAGGGCAGAGGAATGGGGAAAAAAATAAGAATCAAGATACGTCGTGTCAAGGTACAAATTTCCAATGATGAATGTCATTATATTCTATACCTAAAATGAATCAATAAATTTAATGAAAAAAAGAATAACCTCACGTTGAATTTACATTGAATAATAAAATGTAATCAACATGCTTAATAAATTAAATCTGCCTAGAATGTAATTTCTAAAAATATCTTGAAGTGCATTTAATGGATTAAATTTACTTCATTTCTTTTCAAAATTAAAATATAAGAAAATGTGTACTTTAAAAAAAAATATATATATATATATATATTCTACTTACCCTTACTTGACCCACAAAGGCATTAGCTTCTTCCTCTACCACAGATAAATTTCTAGGCAGATAGGGATCAAACACTGGTGCATTGTCATTGACATCTGTTACCACCACATTTACTGTGGCAGTTGAGGTCTTAAAGAAAAAAAAAAGATTAAATTTGAGAGGAGCTATTTTTGTTTTGAATTTTGTTTAGGTCATATTGGAATTTCACTATATGAAAAGTGTTGCATTTGTATCCCTAGCCCTTTATTCCAAAAGAGAAAAAGTGGAGAAGACAAAGAAGCATGCAATTTTCATACCTCAAAAACAAACAGAAAAAGTAAATGATGATACTAAAGGGTAAGCAGTTCCCTGAAAATGTCAAGTAGCTCTTGGAGACTTACTTCTTAGAACATGATTTTACCTTTATCTTGTTCATATTTTATGGCTGTCAAGTTTTTGTTTATATACATATAGACCACTTTGTAACTGAAATATACAATTATTACAGTTTTTATCACTTATATTTTTCACTGTTTAAAAATGTAATGAATATTTTGTAAAATACCATAGAATATAAATAAGTATTTTAAAGTAAGTGACTACTATCAGTTAAGTATTACCTTAGTAATTTTCAAGGATTACATACAAATGAAGAATGTTAATACCTTTCACTTATGAAAGTATTTTATGAACATATAGCTATGGGTATTGCAACTAGGTAAACCTACTACAAATATGTGATACTAATTATAAGTTAAAAACACTTGTTCTGCTGCAATGAGAAAATATCATGAAGATCAATGACTTGGATATAATCAAGGAACATTAAGTTAACTTCCATGAGATTTGTCCAAATTTTCTTTAGAAATAAAACAGGCACAAATGCTTCTAATAAATAGGTGTTTTGGAGTGACACAGAAAGGCTGAGCATAAATAACGTTAAGGGTGGGTAATTCTTAAGAGTTTTGTAGAAGTCATACGTGTAGGGGGTCAAAATTTGGATTTCCTAGATGCCCAAAAAGAAAGATCCTTGCAGATATCTCAGGATTTCTTTTTTTAAAATTAATTTTATTGTTACATTTTAGGTATACAATATAATGACATTTATCACTGGAAATTTACACCTTTGCAAAATCTCTCTTAGTTATTTTTTCCCCATTCCCTTGCCCTCCCTTCAACCTCTCCATCCCTCCCTATTTAGAAAGACTTTGTTTCCATTTTTCAATGTCTCATATTAATTCTATTCTCTTATTTCCTTTTCCTTTTTCCCCTTCTGCTTCCCCTTTGCCCTTTTCTTCCTATTTCACATTATCTATTATACCTTTTAGTACTTATTTACACTTTCAGTTTCTTACACTAGAGAAACTTCGGTATTTTTGAGATCACCAAAGTTCTATACCATGTGAGTGATGGTGCCTGGCAAAACAATCCGGCTTTACTCAAATTTAAACCCAACGTTGAAGCTCTGATTAGATTAAGGTGTAATGCCCTTATTTTAACAGACACCAAAGCAAATCCTCCTTGAAGCAATATAACTTTATTCCAAGTCTCTGTATTTTTTCGTACAAAATAATCCGTAGTCATTTAAAAATTACTGTGCATAACAGGGAAGTGTTGGGTACTGGTGATGACATTTCTTTATCTGTATAATAGTGGGCTTCTCCTTTGAATATTCACATAGCCATTCTTGTATGATTTATAATATTTAAAGTTCAATTAAAATTATATTTAAGATATGTATAATGATTGTTTAAAGAGCATTATGTAGCCAAAATCTAGAAACAACCCAAGTGTCCATTAATAGAAGATGCTTATATAGTGGTTTGTGCATGCAGTGGGGTCTACAGTACTAATAAGGAATTAACTACTGCCACAAGTAAATCACACAAATGAATTTCATGAACATAAGGTTGAGCCAAAGAACTCAGACACAAAATAGTATGGACTATAATATTCCATTTATATAAACTTTAAAAACGGGTGTACTCTTATATTGCGATATGTCAGGACAGGGTCACTTTGGGGTAGAAAATAGACCAGGAATTATGATAATCATAAGGCTGGGCTTTTGCAGGGCTGGTTAATTTCTGTTTATTGTAAGGACTAGTGGTTACATAGGTGTGTCCACTATGTTAATTCATTAAGATGTACAATTATGATTTTTGCACACTGTATATGTTATATTTTCTCTGAATTCTTTAATTTTAACGATGCATAAATGCAAACATACATGTGTTTATACATGTATTCTAAATATATGCATAAAGAAATTGACATGCTGTCTGACTCAATGGAATGCAGATATTTTATTTCCCTATTTTAACATTTATATATTTTCACATGTTTTCCAAGATAGGTACATTGCTTTTCCAGAAAAAATATTTTAACAGATGTTATTTCTTCAAAACTTATGTCAGAATTTAAACCAGTAACAAAAGTAAAGATCTATTTTCACAGTTGCAGTGGTTCTCAATTTGCCTGAGGGTGAACAAAACATTAAAATTGACAGCCTGAGGCTCAAATCTGAGGGCCCACAGAAGAGTGTGCTGGCTTTCTGTAAACTACTTGACCTTCTCTATCCTCGCCTATCCAGATTTCCCTACCAATATATTGCACATTTTTATGATTCTAATCTTATAAATTCTCATTCTTGATGCTAGGGAGCAGTATGTTTTTAGATAGTTCTGGGTCCACCATCAGAATGTGACTTGTGCTTGGTAATGTAGCAGAAAACTTCACATCAAGTTTACTAAATAGTTGAAGAATTCCACTGTTTTGTTCTAATAGGAGCTAATATTTATGGACCACTTAGGCATATTTCCCATTTCTTAGTAAATTTTACATGAAATGAAAAAATTCATATCTTCGGCAGAAATGTAAAGTCATCAACATATATAGAATAATTTTTGCCTTATGTATTGCTTCAAACACCTGAAGACCACTTGCATCAGAATCAGTTGAATATTTGTTATAAAGTGCATATTTCTGTACTATATATTAGACCTAATGATTCTATTCTTTTACATCTATAGAAATACTTATAGATTAAGCACTTGAAAAACATGATGATGTAAATTGTTTCAGATAGATTCAGGAGAATGGTAACAGTGTTTCAAAACAGCTCTGCAGCCCATTGGATATATATGCCACTTACAAAAGACAGACTTTCAGTTTTTAAGCTTATAATTAAATGAAGATAAAGTATTATATGTCAGCTAACATACTGGCACAATTGTAAAAATTAATTTGCATTATGCCAATTAATTAAAGACATCATATTAGTAAATCTAATAAAAAGCTATCTATTTTCTATCAAGAGAATTTGCTTGATGATTATCTTCTCAAAAAGTGTGTCAACTTCCACTAGCAGGAGATAATTACATTTTAATGTTAAATACTATAAGTGATTACAGGAAGAAATTGTATTTCATTCAGTATTAAATATTCTAAGTGATTATTTTTGTTGTAAATTTTAGTTTTTAATTTTTCAAATATTTAATTTCAGTATTAAATATTCTAAGTGATTATTTTTGTTGCAAATTTTAATTTTGTCTCAGATTTTATTGTTTTAAATTAAGGATGAATTCTCAAAATATAAATTCTGTTTCAGTGCATTTTGACATTTCTATTATAGTAGGTAGTTTGAATACACGTGTGTTTTCATAAGCTAGTACAGCTCTGAAATGAAGACACTGATTAGGATCTTTGGTTTAGTGCAGCATAAAAATGTGAGATAAAAAGTCAAAGACAACAATGTGCATTCATCTAAACAAAGCTTGTTTTCAGCTCAAAGAGCACACTTTAGTTATTTTATGATCTTCCTTGCTTTTAAATTATGGATAATTTTAAGACTACCAAGCAAAATGTTTAAATTATTGGAAACTTATTTGGACATAAAATGTAATTGAAATGAAAATGTACTCATCCTCTGATTGCTAATGATAAAATTATATGATTTTTTCTATTGATGTGGGTCTAAAAGGAAATATATTCTCATAAACTTACAATAAAAATAGAGAATGGAATGATGAATTTACCTATTGATTCTTGTCATTGTGGAAATGGATGTAAATAATTTCTATAAAAGGTAATATACTCAAAAATGTTATTTCAACTGGAAAATAAACTGTATATAACAGTATTAATTGATAATACACTAGATTTCACAACATATAGTCATTCTTATGAATTTTTTGATTATTAGAACTTTTTGATTTAAGGAAACAATATACATAAAGTTATTCTGTAACATACATTATTAGTGTGTAGATTTATATAGAATATGTGTGTATTATCTGAATATGAAGACAGATAAAGAGCCAAAATAAAAGTTAAACAGTTATGAGGCCAAAATGAAGTTTCTATCATAAAAGAGAATTTTTAAATTTAGTTTGCAGATTTCATCAATGTTTGCCTTATTAAATGTTGATAGCAAATATATTTTAATTAATATATAATTTAGGTAGTATTTTACCTCAATAAAGTAATGGCAGTAAGAGCCATCTATTTACCCGAATTCATTATATGGGCCAAATGAAAAATTTCTGCATTTCAATTTATCTAGGATTTTCAGTAGTATGCCAATCACCCATTCCAATCAATAAGCAGCAAGTAAGCTGTTGCAAAGGGCAATGTCATTATATTACAAAGACTGATGAGCTCTGGGGAATTCTGACAGCTAAACCTGCTTGAGGAACATTCCTTTTCTGAACTTCTACATTATGTGTAAAATAATGACCCTCAACCTCATCTCTAGGATCTGTTCTATTACTAATAAAAAACTTTTTAAAACACTTCAGCATTCAAAGTTTAACAAACATATACATGTGTGGCACATAAATTAAATTTATGCAAGTCATTGAACATCTAAATAAACCATTACTAATTAAACATTCTGGTTAAAAGTTTATTTCAAAGCACTACGACATACTAGTTTTCACAAATGACTTATACATTTTTTCCTCCTCATACAAATGATATCATCTTAACTAAAGTTTTGCCTCAATTTTTCTATATGTATAAATAAATAAATATAAAAGAAACTCAACTTCTACAAGCATATCAACATAATGACAATATATAATTCTGCTATTATTCATTATTCTCTTATCAATAATTGATCTATAATCAAGTTCTCATTTATAGTATTTTCTTTGATATATTAATTTGAAACTTTAAAGTAATCAATTTAAACCATAGCCATGTTCATTTCCACTAATTAGAAAATGATAAATACATTGTCATGTTATATAGTTTGAATTCAGAATTGCAAAACTAATCAAATAATTGTGGAATATTTTTGTGTTTTCTGTTTTATTTTACTAGCATTATGTATTCTAGGTTCATTCATATTTGTCACAAATGACAGCATTTTCTTCTCTTTAAAGGCCAAAATTATTACTAAGCATATATACATTTATATGCTACATTTTCTTTATCCAGTCATTAATTGATGGACACTTAGTTTCTTTTCACATATTAGCTATTGTTACAAACGCTGCAATGAATGAACATGGAGGTGTAGATCTCCTTGAAAACTTGTTTCAGACCCTTTGGATATTAGGCTCAGTAGTGGAATTGCTTGATAGTATTGTATTTTCCCTTTTAGTTTTATCCCACAGATTGGTAACTATATTTAGTAATAATTCATTGTATATTTAAAATTCATAGAGATTAGATTTCAAATATTCTTGCCTTAGAAATTGATAAGGAGGAGAAGTGATGGATATGCTAAACAGTTTGACTTAATCAGTCTACAATTTTAACATATGTTAAAACATTACCTTATAAATCATAAATACATACAATGTTATCATTATGTTGAAGTCCTGAGAATAGAACCCAAGTCCTTGCTAGGCGAATTCTCTGCAACTGAGCTATATTCTTACAGTATTTTTTTATTTACTAAAATAAAGATTAAATTTAAAATAAGATAAATTTGAAAATACGTATTTAAATTTAAGAATTAATTAAATGTACATTCTGAACTTTATAAAATGTGACATAAACTTTTCCTAGTGATTTAGGCTTTTTATAGTAAACTTTATTTTAGGAACCATATATGACATAATTTCCCTTTTAAAACATAACTTTTAAAGATATCTGGATATGTTTGAAAGTAAAGAGACAAAAATTTTAATCTGGTGTAATAAGGAGGATAAAATAGACCAAAACTTGAAAACATGAAGCACATTTTCTCTTCTGGTATTTAACATCTGAGAATGTGATGGAGCAAAGTAATCAACTTAATTTTCTATGTTATTTTATCTCATTCCTACAATTGATTAGACACCAAGTTCTGTGAACTCATCTTTGTAAATAGGCCTTAGGTTATGAAGTGATGCAGCAGCAGCTAAATGATACAATTTTTATTTCCTTGAGTAAATAGCTAGATGTGGAATTACTATACTTTATTATTAGAGTATGGTTAACTCGGTGAGAAGGTAAGAACAGTACTACATTCAATAATGTAATGAGTCATTTAAAACCTTTTCCTTATTAATCAACTTAATGGACACTTTAAAAAAGAGTGTAATATTAAATTTAATAAACAACTTTAGAGTTAATGCCTGAAAAGATGAGAGGGATCTCATTTTGTACTTAATCATAAAAAAATCGTTAATTTTCTATCATTTAGCCATAAGATTTTTAAAAATTGTTCTTAAAATTAATTAAACATACCATAGGTAGGAAATAATTTCTTCATAGTGCAGCTATATGTTCTGTGTTCTACTGTTCATATTCAATAACTGAAATTCATTAGATTAAGGTGAATGTATGGTCAAAAGTTATCTGACCAAAGACGCATGGTTTCTGTATGAATCAAGCCAGACGTATTTCCATTTGTTTATTAAAATAGAAAAAAACAATGTCAGAGAAATAGTAACACTTCTTTTTTTTCTTTTTTATACCAGGGATCGAACTCGGGTCCTTGAGCTTGCGCAGCAGGCGGCGAAACCACTAAGCTAAATCCCGGGCCTGACACTTCTTTTTTTTATTGAAGAAGAAAGATGTTTTTTATTCTAAAGGTACAATTGCTTTTTTATAAACTTCCACATGAACTGAACCTTCAGACAAATAATGTCTGATATTTCAATATATTGGTAGAAATATTCTTGAAGATAAGTAGTTAAATAGAGTAATTATTATTATTAATCTTTATTATTATTATTATTTTGGATATTGAACCCAGAGCCTTGTACACATTAAGCATGCACTCTATCTCTGAGGTACTCCCAATCATGGTTAATCTTAAAATGTGTCCCAGAGCTATGGATATAATGGTTTACATCTATGTAAGAGAAAGCAGACAGGGGCCGGGGATTTAGCCCAGTGGTTCTGCCGCCTGGTTCACAAGCGCAAGGTCCCGAGTTCAATCCCCAGTATCAAAAAAAAAAAAAAAGAGAGAGAGAGAGAGAAAGGCAGACACTTCTCTCTTCTAGTTAGTATGATCCTTGAAAGTCAGAAAAGTATCTATCGTGGTTATCCAAAGGGCAAATTATAAGTGGGCGTGCCAGGGAGGATTTTGAGTGTTTTCAAGTGAATTTTTAATTTTAAAATAATTTCTTTGTTCTTTTCTGAATAAATTATTTTCTCATTTCTACTAAAAAGAGAACAGTTGGAAGGAATATGGACAATTTTATCAACAAGAAAGTAAAAAGCAAGAACTTTTGGACAAAAAGTTCCGCTTTGAATATAAAGGTTTATTAGTATACGTCAAATTTCTTTCAACAAAAATTGATATATTACAGTTGGGGATAATTAAGATATACAGTATTGGCTTTAATAATTTTTTAAATTTAGGTCAACATAACAAAGAAAATATATACATTCTTGGCAATAGGCATACTATTTGGATAATGCATCAGCAGGCATACTATTTAGGTATGTTAAGCTAAAATATTTATATCCATAACTAAAGTCAGACCTTGTTGCTATAACATTAAGAACGAAGATATTCTTATGATCACAGAGCTTCTTTCAGGATCTATAGAGGGCATTCTTTCTACCACTAAGCTCACCTGTCTTCCAGAAAGTGCCTTCCAGAGACAGAAAAAGAGGTGCTTCTTTTAATGATGTGCATGGAGAAAAAGGGAGACAGAGACACAGGGAGGTTGAATGCAAAGGATTTCCTCCTGAGCCACTTTGGTCTGCATTTTAAGAGAGGAGATACTACAGGAGCATATTAGAGAACATATATTAGGAGACCTGCAATAGGAATGCAAGAAAAATTTCAGTGAAACAGTAGTAATGTTCTGCTAGAGCTTCTGAAACTGCAGAAAAGCCAGGCATGGTGGTACGTGCCTATAATCTCAGCACTTTTAAGAGGCTGAGCCAAAAGTATTGCCAGTTGGAGACTAGCCTAAGCAATTTAGCAACTTAACAAAATCCTGTCTTAATTTTTTTTTTTTTCTTAAAAAGGGGGCTTACAATGTAGCTTAGTGTAAAAGCCCTGGATTCAATCCCCAGTACTGGAGGAAAAATAAGAAGACTCCAGAGAATTCCCGTGAGTTCCATGGGAGGCCACATCTAATAGTATGTGAGAGTGAATATAAAGTATTCAAAGAAGGCTTGCTTGGTTATCTCTCTCTCTCTCTCTCTGTCTCTCTCCTTTAGTGTGTAACTCAGGAAATCCTATTCTAAGGTGCTAAGAGTTTTGCTATGTAAACCAAGTTTTGGGAAAGGACTTCATCTTTTCTCTGCAGGAATAAACTCCAGTTGGTGATGTTGTATAATTATTTCAATATGCTGCTTCATTTAGTTTCTCCCTTATTTTGTTAAGGAATGTTGTGTCAACATTTGTAATGTATATTGGTCTGTAGAATTCTTTCTTTAGTATCTTTGTCTGGCTATGGTATCAGGGCAATGTTGGCCTCCAGGACGAGTTTGGTAGAGTTCTCTTCTTTTCATTTCTTGGGAAAAATCTGGGAATAATTGGTGTTAGCTATTTAATGGTTGGTAAAATTCACCAGTGAAACCAAGAAAACAAGGGTTTATGTTTGCTAAAAGATTTTTGATTATTGATTCAATCTCCTTACTAGGCATGGATATTCTATTTCTTTAAAGTTATTCTTGTAGGTTTTATGTTTCTAGGAAGATTTCCATTTCATCTACCTCATCCAATTTGTTGGCATGAAATATGAATGCAGGAAATTTCCAACAGGCTATTATTGTAAATGTATTAGGTAAAGTATAAGCCCTTAAAAATTAACTTAAACATAAAATTTGAATCCAAGTCTACTTCAACTAAAATAGGAAAATATTGTGTCAAAGACTGGTAGCAAATTTAATAAGGAATTTGGCAGTAATTCCAAATATAAACAATTATTCAAGTGTCAAAAATGTAATTTTATCTGACTTGGGTATGATAACTAAAGAAACCTAAATATTTATAATAATAAAATAAATATATTTAATATATAACGATTGTAAAATACTGTTATCAAAGTAAATTTTGAAAGGAGAAAATATATGACACTCAAATGAAATTTCCAAACTATTCTCTCAAAAAAATTGATAACACACACAGTGTTTCCTCTCTCTTCCCCATTCGTATTTAAGGTGTTGATGAAGGGGCTTTTCCTGACAAAACTTTCAATTTTACCCTGGCAATTTGTTTCAAAAAAAAAAAAAAAAATGCCAGTAGGGCCACAGATTTAGCTCAGTGGTTCCGCCGCCTGCCTCGCAAGCTCAAGGACCCGAGTTTGATCCCCGGTACCAAAAAAAAAAAAAAAAATGCCAGTAGTCAATTTTGATTTAAGTAAAATTCAACTGCATATGGTCTGTGCTCTTTAAATATTTATCTTAAAACTCATGAATATTAACATTAAATGCTTTATTCTGCTATAATTCTACATAAATAAAACACGTTTAAATATGATGAATGCTATCAAAATCTGAGAGAATTATTCTAGGTACTTTCGTCTTTAGGTACCCATTCATATAAAAATATATCCCTAAAATTATATAAATGGTTAAGTCAATGCTTATAAAAATGAGAAAATGAAGACTCTAAAAGTTCCAAGAACCATCCAAGGAGAAATGACATACAAAGACATTATTGAAAAGTCCCTGACAGAGATGAAATCACTTATTTTAGCCTGGGACTTATTTTGCTTTTGAGTGAGCAATACTATAATT
Organism: Heterocephalus glaber; assembly: GCF_053883595.1. Classification (NCBI taxonomy): domain Eukaryota; kingdom Metazoa; phylum Chordata; class Mammalia; order Rodentia; family Bathyergidae; genus Heterocephalus; species Heterocephalus glaber. The sequence goes on along the minus strand of NW_028258320.1, from coordinate 32,914,271 downwards.
AGTAGGTTGTGAGTATGACAGTCATCTAAATGTACTGTTTATTTTTCATCTATTCCCTTGTCTGATAAATTTTGTTTTAAAATGTCCTAACTAATATCCCTGACATTAATTTTTCACTTATAAAGTAACCTATCTCAAAGCTATGTATTATTCTTCATTTTTTCATACTAATGGATCTGAATGAATCCCCACTTTATTCTTATTATATTTTTTACTCTACACTAAATAATTTCTCCTCTTTTCTCTAAAATTTCCCCTGATTGCTGTCCTGACAAATTATTCATTAAACATCGTAAGTCAAGTTATTCATTATTTACCTCTAGAGACTCTCACTGACTTCTGTATATATGTGTAATACATGCATATTACAGAAATAAAGGGCCTTGTACATGTAAAATGAATTTTAGGTTTTGTTTTCCTTCACTCTTCTATTATTTAAGTGGGTTCTTTTGGCCCCATTATTTCCTAAAAGTATTCTGCATATTTTATTTCCTGTCTAGTATTTCATCCAATCTGTAAAAAAAAAAAAAAAAAAAAAAATTGACACAGTTTATTATGGGCAGATTATAAGATTTAAGTAATTATCCTTATCTACTTTTTGTCATTTTAACTAAGATTATAAAATTACCCAAATATCAAATTTAGCTGCTTTTTGCATGGGAAAATTTTTCTTATCTCAAGTAAATGTGAGGAGTGCATTCTCATGCATCCCCAGCTAAAATATCATATAGGTCCAAGAAGTCATTCCAATTACAACTGCTGTCTTGTTACATGAGTTGGGTGAGTTTTGCTTATTAATCTACACTGGGTTTCAAATAATTTGCAGACAACAGTGCTGACTTGGCACACAAGTACTTGACTAGAGAAAATAAAAAAAAAAACCAAAAACCTAACTTATGGAATGGAAATAGTAAAAAAATCTTTACAAATGAGTGACCTACAGTGCTTAGATATCAGGATGTGATGGCTGTGAACATGTCTGTGAACTAGTCTGAAGAACATAGACAACAGATTTTAAAACACTCCAGTGGCCTAGGGAAATAGCTCAGAGTCAGAATCCTTGCTTAGCATGCATAAGGCCCTGTGTTTGATTGTTAGCACTGAAAAATTTAAGAAAGGCTAAATAATTTACTTATTTTTAAAATTGATTTTTTGTTCCAGAGGAAGTAGAATTTATCTTGTTTAGGATTATAAGTACAATTACAATATTGAGATCATCATGATCACTCAGAATACTAAGTGATACAAATACCTGCGGAATCCTTCAAATTTGTTTTATAAGTATTTAAATATTTTAACCACAAAATCTATCTCCACCTCTGCCTCTAAAGAAGAGTTAATAAACGAAAGCAGTCCAACCCAGTAAAACCATCAGAATACATTTCATCGTGCTGCTGCACTGACAGAATGGAATACTTGTGAAAGTAGATTTCATATACCATCTGAGTTGGACAAGAATGGGGAACACAAACATCTGTTCTGTCAGTCAAAGGTTGTGGCACTGTAGCAGGTTCAGATTGTAGATTCATTTATTAAAAGACCCCACTGGAGAAAAGAGCACTTCTGCTAATTATAATATACTTCAGGTGAAAAAAATTAATTCATGATAGTAACATATTTTTTAGAGTTAACGATGAGAAGACTTTAAGTTTCTTTAATAGTATTTTGAAACCCTTTCTCAGTGAGCATACTCACCCCATCTGGCCTGCCATCCGAAGCTGTGACAATCAGAATGTAGCGGTCCGTGCTTTCCCTGTCCAGTGCTTTCCCTAAGGTTAGAATCCCTGTACTAGTAGCACAGAAACAAAAAAGACACAGAGAGATATTATGTCATGAACAATGAGTCTTATTACTTCAGCAAAATACTCTAGATAGTGCTTCTCTTTTCCCTCTAGGAAATTGTACTTTGAATATTTAAAATGTCTAAAACTAGCATTCAAATTGAAAATTATTTCTTAGCAGTCTCATAATATTTTGAGTCAAGAATGGTTTCTTACAAACAATTTTTATTATCTTCTCATTCATTATTTTATATGTTCATTATGAAAATAAAAATCACTTAAATTTTATCATTGACAAATTCTATAAACACAAAGTTATTTTTCCTTCCTCATTTCAAAATAATGGAGGCTTCTTCTAAAAATTATAAAATACAGAGAATTTTAAATATTTTTATATTATGGCTTATATTATAATATTTATTTTAATAATCACATTCAAATATATATTTGTTTTCCAAAGAGGAATCAGGCTATTTTGCATTTTTTCTAATAAGATACAAATAACATTAATTTATATTAGTTTATACTTATAATATATAATTATATAATCTTTTTGTGTACACACTAACGATATTGTTGTGTTGTCACTTTTTAAAAATGTAGATGATTCTTAATTTAACCCACATAATGAAATATAAATAGCCTTTGGATAAATTCTTATACATAGAATATTTTACTACAACTACTTACTTTTTCACTGTCCAAAATAAATCCCAATTATTTAATATTTTATCATCCAATATAATTTTTCATAATAATTTTGTCTTTTACATTGCTCCCTAATACAAGTTCAGCTTGAATTTCTTATATTTTACAATCTGACATTGCACATGACATTTTTATTAAGCCCTAATAAGCATCTACTGTGATGGAAAGTTTACCTTAATATAATGAAACATTAACATATTTATCAGGTATAAAAACAAATTTGTTTCTGATTAATAAAAAGGTTTCATTTTACTGTAAATACTTTTATTGTCAGAGTGGAATTTACAGAATTCATATGCTGTGCTATAACTGAGTATAGAAAATTACAGGTAATGAATCAAAATCAGAATCACAGTAACTCTATTTGTTTTATTTTGGTGTTCTTCTTGACTTTAGACTTTAAAAAGAGTTCTAAACATATGGTATGACTATGAAAAACTGACTTTGCTTTTTGTACATCTTAAAAAGTTTTGTCAAAATAACTGAAAACAAATTCCCAGAGTATGTGCAAAATAATCAGGTTTAGATCAATTCCCTACAGCACAGATGTTTCATATAATCTCGTTCTACAGTGACATTAAAAAAAAAAAGATTATTGCTTCTAATGCTTTCTTGCAAGGAACTTACAAAATAGGAAATAGGAAATCTGAAAACCTAGCCATAATACAATTAAAGAGAGAAACTCGAATTATCATTTTCCTTCTCTCCCTCTGTTTAAAGTATCTATTACTACATCTATATTTCTGCTCTATAGTTCTCCTTGCATATTAAATTAAAGATTACCATCCATCTATACAACAGTCCTATTTAGGGCCATATTTTCTATGAACAGCTAATTTTTTCATGGTGTAGTGATTATGATTGAGACAGTTCATTGCTAAAACGATGTATATTTTCAGACCCAATGTTGTAGGAAGTTGAGTAGGTGAATGATGCACTTCAGAGTTGGAACAAAAAACAAGTAATGACCTTGGTATTTATAACTGAAGGGATATTTTATTAGCACATATTAGAATCCTTTCATACAATCTCTGAAATAACTTTCAAGGATTCTAACTGCCAGGTACTTGAAGGCTATTAGGCCAACCAAGTACACTGGGTTGTATTTAGGGATGCTACAAACTTTGTAAGTTTTCCCATTAAAAATTTATAAGCCTCATTTCTGATGAAGCATCAATAATAGTGCTACTTTAATTCCAGAGGGCTGAAAATATATTGCATCAGAAGGATGTCATGAAAGTGGAGAAGTAGCTCCAAAAGATGGTCTTACCATAAAAATATCAAAAAATCAAAATTAAGCAAGTAGAGTCAGACAAAATTTGGGGGAACTCTGAAAAACAGCCAAAAGTTTGTAGAAACTAAACAAACTCAGAATGAAGAAAAAGTTAACTTAAGTGAGAGAAAAGGTCAATGGCATTTTTATTTGATTTGCCTAACTAGCTCTTGAAAAAAGTAGTCAGCATTCTCCATATGACACCTGGTCACTGTTTCTGAAGGAAGCAGAGCTATACTTATTCACTAAGAATTTTGATCCTTTAATCTGCCTTCACTACCTAAAGAAATGACACATAGCACTTCACTTTTTTTCACTGAACTTAGAACTCATCCATTCAAGGTAGAAAAGTAGTAGGCATTCTTTAAAAACATTGTATAACAAGGAAAAAGCCATAGCCACTTGAAGCAAAAGATTAAGGTTACGGCATATAACAGGTGTGAAGATCTTAGTATGAGAACCTGGGAAGAGAGTTTCTTGGGAAATAAGAGCATTCAGCAGTGCATTGGGGAATAGATAAAAATGGGTAAAGAGTCAAAAAATATACCCATACATCTATGATCAATTGATTTTCAATAAAAATGTCAAAACTATTCAATAGGAAAAGAATAGTCCTACAGACAAATTATGCCATGATTACTGAACATCAATTGACTTACGAAAAAACTTCTAGATTACTTCATAGAATATACAGAGATTAAGTCAAAATGGGTCAACAGCCAAAATCAATGAAATGAAACGACCACAACAAAAACCCTCTTAGATGGGAACAGAGCTGCGACATCAGATTTGCCAAAGATTTTTATATATATCAAATGCACAAAAAAGCAAAGGGAAATTATACATACATGATTATATAAAATTATTATAATTTTGTGCATCAAAGGACATTACCAAGAAAGTGTAAAACATATGGAACAGGAAAGAATATATTTGCAAACAATACAGCCAATAAGCATCTCATTTTCAGAATAAATAAAGGAAACTTTCAATAAACAAACACAATTAAATAAAAAAAATAGGCAAATGACTTGAATAGACTTTTCCAAAGATGATATATAACTAATCAAAAAGGACATCGAGGGCTGGGGATTTAGCTCAGTGGTTTTGCCGCCTGCTGCGCAAGTGCAAGGACCCCAGTTCAATCCCCAGTACCAAAAAAAAAAAAAAAAAAAAGGACATTGAAAGATGTTTAAAATCTCCAATATTCATCAAAGACATGCAAATCAAAGCCATAATTAAGGATCATGTCATACCACTGATTTATCATGCACATTAATTTTTTAAATTTTTGTCATTTTTAGATTTTTATTTACATTAATCAGATTAATTAGATTTTTATATACATTAATCCAAATTAAAGGATGGTGTTTAGTTTCATCTTCAATGTGTCTGTAACACACCTTGCCTTACAGGATTCTCTTGGAATGAACAGCCAAATGCTAAATTAGTCTTTGTTGAAATGTCCTAGTCATTATGAATGCCTGAAAACTTTAAAGACATCTAATTAAACCCAGGTTCTGTCTGCAAATGAAATATTTCTACCTCAGTGGATTTCACTTAGTAAAAAGGTTTTTTTTTTTTTTTTTTTTTAAAAAAAAAAGTCTCCTGGGCAAGATTTCTGGGTTCAAAATTATTCTCCCAGCTCTCATTAATATTCGTAGGAAAAAAGTATAATAAAACTACAAACAGCTGAATGCCTCTGATTAGAAGTCTGTTTCCTTGCTAATAGTACATTGTTTAACATAAAAAAGAGAGAAAAGTAAAGTTATAAATCTCTTAATTTTTAACTTACGTTTCTGAAAGATTAAAAACTCGCTGAGGATCTCCATTCTTGATGGCATATGTTATTGGGTCTCCTTCTCGATCTGTTGCCTTCAGAGAGAAAATGTAATTTAATTACCAAGGAATTTATAAACACTTGAAACTAATAGCACAGAATATATCATATTCTTCATTCAGATCAAAATATGGTCTAAAGCAGGCATAGTGGCACATGCTTGTAATCTCAGCATTTTGGAGGCTGAGGCAGGAGGATTGTCTTGAGTTCAGGACCACATAGGCTACATAGTGAGTTCAAAGCCAGTCTGGACTACATAGTGAGACCCTGACTCAAAAAACAAAATAAAATAGATAAGGTCAAATGGTAAAGATGAAGAATAAAGTATTTAGTATTTCTGAATGTACACAAAATCTTAAGTGGAAAGTTCAGGAATTCAGTAATTTCAGTAAATTCAGTAATTTTTTACCTAAACTTTTCTCATGGGATTTAATTTACATAACTTAATTATTCTATTTTACATGAGTATATCTTTACAATGTATACCAATGTGTTAAAAGCTGCATAAATAGTGTCAAGAAATTATTTAGTACTTTACTGTTGGCCTAAAACACATTAAGATATTATTCAAGTCATTAATGCATTGTGATTAAGAATCCGGAGTCTGGAGCCAAAGAGCCTGAATTCAAAATTAAGCTTCACTTATCAATTATATGATTATTTTTCAATTTCTTCATTTACAAAATGAGGACTATAACAATATAAGTGTTTATAGATGCTGGGGAATTTATTAAAATAAAAATATGTCAAGGTACATGGACAAACATCTGGTACAGTGTAGGCTTTCCATAAAAGTTAAATTTGGTCAGTGTTTTCTTTCTTCCCACACTGAAGTGAGAAAAGACAAAACTCATAACTTCCAGCGTTAATTTCTGGGTTTCTTTTGTCCATTACAAAGATACACACCCAGCTTTGTGGCACTGTAGTTCAGTGTTTGACCTTCAACAGTGTTCAATAATTTTCTTTTTAAATGAGCCATTGAATTCCCTTATGGAAGTTATTTATGGAAAAATAAAATATAGATGATATATGAGAGACTGAAAGGGATTTGTCTAAGTATGACTGTAGGGAGAGGGGAAATATCCCATAACAGCCTAAATGGATTTTATTTATGTTATGGGCCAGACAAATACCAGCCAGATTGGTAATACCAGATTGGTATTACCTGGTGTTATCAGGACACAGGAAAAGAGATAGTTGTATGGATTCCTTTCAGTGATTAGATGATAACTGTCCCAGACAATCATGTACCAGTAGTAAATCAATGTCCAACTGGGTAGGGAGGCACTGTTTATGGTGGTAGATTAGATGATTTTGACATGGACTACAGGAGCCCTGGTCAAGGAACTTCCCTGTAAGTTGTCACAATGGATTGACAGCCAGAAGCCTCTAAAACCTCAAGGATTTGGGGACAACTGAATAATAAAAATTGTTAATAATAAACTATTAAATATAACTATGTATCTGGCCTGGGATTTAGCTCAGTGTTTCTGCCACCTGACTTGAAATTGCAAGGTCCCAAGTTCCATCCCCAGTACTCCTCTTGCAATTCCCAACCTGGCTTGCAATACAAAAAAAACAAAACAAAAAACAAAAGAAAACAAAAAACTATGTATCAGTTTCCATGAAAAAATAAAGCTTTGTAGGGCTATTTGATCTGTGCCACACACAAGTGTCTTCTCTGTGAACTACTTCCTTCCCATTGCTTCCGTGTACCATACTCTCCTGGCACTGTATGCTGCAGGGCTGACCACATGCTCTCATTTTCCTTTGCTGATGTTTCATCACTTACGAATTGGGTTTTTTTGCTAGGTTGCTTCAAATGTTGGTCCTTGGACTAAACATATTTTGTCATTTCATTCAAGTGTGTAGATTTAAATGTCATTGTTAGGCTGAAGATTCCCGTATTTATATCCTTTTTTTCTTTTTTTGGTACCGGGGATTGAACTCTGGTCCTTGGGCTTGCGGAGCAGGCGGCGAAACCACTGAGCTAAATCCCTGGCCTCATATTTATATCTTTAAACCAGTCCTTTCCTCTGAATTTCAAACTTAAATTCAGCTACCTATTGAATAGCTCAGTGAACAAAGAATATCCAATAATTCAAGTAATTCAATTTGAAATATTAAAATGTCCAAGTCCTGCTCCTTCTCCAAGCATGCCCAATGTCAAAAAATAAACAAAACTGCAAGCAACAAGAATTTCTTGTTTTTATTGCCTCATCTCAATAAATAGCTGCAACTTCATCCTTCTATTTTCTCAGGCCTTGTATGTTTAGTTTGACCATTTATTCTCATTCCTCAATCCAACCCAGCAGCAAATTCTATTGCATCAAACTAAAATATTGTTTTCCTTGGCTGTGTTTAAACTCTTTCCCTACTTTTGTCATGGACTGCAGTACCAACCACTCTAGCAGATCTGCTTTTTCTCTTGCATTCTTACTACAATCAATTTTTCCTTAAGCAGACAAAATTATCTTCATTTTCAGGCTAAAATATTATTTATTTTCTAGTTGAGAGCTCTTGCACAAACACATACAGAGAGAAACGCAGAGAAATAGAATAAAATAGTAAAATGCAAGGAAATAATATAATATAGAATTTTTTTCCTTTAATCTATTTTATTTGGTATTATTTTTGTATTAGCTTTTCAATCATCATCTGGAATGAACAGGTAGAGTAACATTAAGCTCTGATAACACATAGTCACTAGTACATATAAATCAGGTACAAGGTAATTTTCATCTACAGAGGTATAATACAGTACAGCTCTACAACCATATGACTGGAGGATGCAAATAAAAAGATATTGTTTGAGACTTTATTCTTTTGTTTGAGACTTTATTTTTTTTTTCCAAAGGGGGGCCAAAGGATGATATGATATCTCTCTAAAGAAACACAGTTCCTTCCAAAGGATTTCCTTTCATCAGTGGCACTGCTCTAAGTACTTATTTTCTTTGTGAACATTAGCTAAAGACTATTTTTGAAAAGCCAGTAACAAATCAAAACAAAGCAATAACAACATAACCATTGGATTCATACAAAGATGACTAACTGAAAGCAACCAAGACACAGCAAACTACTATTTTACCAAAGCAGTCACGTTTGAATGGTGAGGGCTTCACAGAAGAAAAGAGAAGCCAAGTAGTACTTGAGAAGTTCAGATCATACAACCAAAACAGCATTATTTGAAACAGAAGCAGTGCACAAACATTTCTCATCTGGATATGTTCAAGGATGCTACAAACAGTACTTAATCATCTGCTCATTCATCCAGGAAGAAAGGAAGATAAGTCACAACTGCACTTTGTATTTGACACAATTGAATCATTCCATTTGAAACTAATTTAAAAATTTTAAACTTTAGTAAGCTAATTATAATGGGAATAAGAGTAGAAAATAAGAAACAAAGAATATATTGAATTTATTCAATGGGACTGAGAGTAGATAATTAATATTTTCCCTTTGTTTTCTGTTCTTAACCAAAACCAATATAAAATGGAACTACAAATAAAGATATTTGACTAGCTTGTCAAAGAAACAAAACTGCTGTATTTAAAGCATATATTTTATCACTAAAACATTTACACAAAACATTTTCTATCTTTTCTTTATTAGTATTTTTACTTGTTCTACTGTTATAGATAAAATCCAGTTCTTTCTTTTTGTTCTTTGGAATGTAATTTTTTTCTTTAGAGTCAATTTATCATCTTATGTTTTCATAAAAGTCAGAGGAAATAGATTCTAAAGCAAGATGTCTTTGTGTAAACAATTATAAGTCTGGATTAATGTTTATTCTTTAAATTTATAAGAGCTACTCTAATATGTAGTATTTTCATATGATAAAAGCACAATAAATGTTGTGTAATTTTATTTATATGTCACTATTTTGTTTTGTTAGTGAATTCCAATATCTATGGTACCCTGAACTACTTCTTCAGATTCATTTGTCCATTTAAATACTCTGGCTTTTAAGAATTATGTGAATATCTTGTCTCCTTCATTTTTATGTGAGGATGTAACTATATACAATTTTTGAAGACCCAGGATTTAGAAGAAAATCCTTATTTGATTGTTTTCTTCCTTTATTCTATCTACCAATTCCTTATTGTTGTTTCAGACTCTGCAGCAAATGGTAGAGTAATTATGGAGGATTCATAATTTCTGAGTCAAAAAACTAACAGGGAGTTTTGTGATCTACATCAGTGTTTTGAAATCTGTTCAGTACACTCACTAGTACTTGTATTAAAAGCATATCTCTTGGGCTGGGGCCTACCTTGAAAGCGTAAGGACCAGAGTACAATCCAGGGTACAAAAAAAAAAAAAAAAAAAAAAAAAATCTCTAATTGCTGATATCCAAAGGGGAGAAATACTGAATAAACAAAATCATTTGAAATATCAAAGGAGCAATAATTCTTCATATATTAAAATTTGAATATGTATGTATGTGTCTTAAACATACTTAAAAAATATTTTTAAAAATTTTGAGTCTAGCCAGACATTTAAAAATAACTGCTTATTATATCTCAGAAATTATGTTAAAGTTTTGCATACCATATCTTATTTAATCTTCACACTAGCTTTATTGGTAAATAGAAATTGCAGATGACTTTATATTACTGTTTCGGCCAGCACTGACTTAATTGGAATATATATCTTTATTTTTAATCTACAGATAGTAGTACCTGTTTCATTTTGGAAAGGAAAGCACAATGTTATTCAGTATTTTTCATAATGTAACAGAAATTTCTCCTCCTTGATGAAAAATGTTCCTATATATTTTTGATAAAGTCAAATCTGAGCTTGTCTTCAGGTTCTGAAAAAAGTGTGGAAGAAGTTTTCCTCATTATCACAAAGAATTATGGGAGGTTCTGGAGACAGTGCTGAGATTCTAGCCCTGGCTGAACCATCAATTCTTAGGCATAGCACCTGCTGATACAATATTACTTCAAAAGTTTCATGTATTCAGAGGCTGGACTCTTGACTGGATCACAGGACTTCTATTCTCTTCAATAGATTAAGGAGGCGGGGCCCAGTTGCAGGACATGGGTCACTGATGGTCCCCCCCCGCCCCATTCTCCCCCTCCCCCTCCCTTCCCTCTCTCCTGGGTGCCTTGGATTGAGCATCTTTGCTCCACCATGACTCTGCAATCTTATGGTGGCAGCTGACCATGAACTGAAATTTCTAAAACTGTGAAGCAAAATAAATCTTTTGTCATTGAATTTGCATATGTTAAGTATGTGGTCCCAACACTGGAAAAGTGACTAATATAGTACCTGAGTGCAACATGAAGAAATTCAACAAATGTTTACTGAACTTCTACACCGTGTTTAACACTGAAGCTTCAGCAGTGAACAGCAAAGACAAAAATCTTGCTCTGGTACAGCTTATATTGTAGTGGGGGGGAAAGTTTAAACAGATTAAAATATTATTTTTGAGATATATATTTATGTATTTTTTCACTTCCTTAAAGGTGAAATTTTGGCATTGCTGGAAAAAAACTGACTGTAAGTCATGTGGTAAAGAACTATCAAGGCGGAGGGCACAGCTGGTGAAGAAACCTGCTCAGTGAACTTGAGGAGTAGCAAGGAGGTTAGTATGAATTATAAAGCATACCTAACACTGAGTGATGCTTTCTTTGGTTAATCAAGTAAAGGAATTTACTCAATGGTTTGGTAATGTATGTTTAAGACAAAGTTAGTCAAAGACAATATGTTTAAAACAAAGTCTTTAATTAAGGAATAAATAATACCTTTAGAAATCAAAGCTAACTACTGTTCCTAGTTGATTTAACCAGATCATTTAATGTATTTGAATTAGAATCACCAATTTTTCAGAACCAACAGAAACATAATTTTTTTTTATTCTAGCAAATTTAGTTCTTAGACACTGAAAAAGAAAAGAAAAATTAAAGTCTGAAAAAGAAAACAAATCTTTTCTAAACTAACATTCTCTTCATTTTAAAGATGAACACAGCCATCAAATACCATCTGGCAGAGTACACTTTATGCACGCAGAATGATTCTACACATTACACAGGACATTAAGACAAAGGACCAGCCCTTAGGGATTTTAGAACAGATAAAAATCAGTGATTTAGATGATCTTTTCTCACTTAGGCAAACAAGTTCTGATTTATGTTAGTAAACTACATGAGAACAAGAATTGAATCTTTCAGCTCAGAATAGCATTTTTTTCAAAACTGAATGTGTATGTGGTCTCCTGCTTTTAAAATGTCCATTTTTAAAAAATGAAATACAGTATTTTTGAATAAGTTTCAGTTTGAATAAAGATATACATTCCATTTATGTCAAGCAGTATTATTTTGTCATTTATGGTTCTTATATAAAGTTTCCTATTCAAAATTTTAAGTAAAAATGTCAACTTATTAAATATCTCAGAAATATAAAACAGGTATACAGTATGCAAAGATAAAATTTGAAAATATAGCTAAATATAGAAAGTCAAAATATAAATGTGCTTAAGACACAAGAATGTTGAAAATAGCACATGAGAAGACCACCACTATCCAAACACCTGTTTTCCTCCAATATTGTTATTTATTAATGATCTCTTGCTGAAGAAACCAAATGAAATGCTTTAGGCTATAAAAGCATAGCAGTCTTTGCTGACTGTGTTTGAAATGAATAGTGTTTAAAAATAAGTATGTTTATTTAGAAATAAATAGTGGTTACAAGTGAGTAGTATTACTTTTTGTACACAGGGAAGCTTCTATAAATCAGGAATGCCTAAAAAGAAAAATATTGAGACTTTGGACAGATTTAGGAACAGTCTGAAAATTCCAGTCTCAAAAGTTTTTGTTGTACAAAATTGATAATGTGTGGATACAGAGACATTTAATCCACTGTAAAATAAAAATTTTAATTTTGTATAAGACTGAAAGAACAACCAAGAAAATATATTTAAAAGTAACAGAAATATTAAAAATAACCCATTCAAATAATGATAGTTTTTGTCTCTTGAAATACATTAGGCACTAAATGTATCCCATCAAATATAATATTAAAAACATTTTTTCTAGTGATAACCATGATCCCTACTTTTTATTTGATAAAAAGCTTAAAAAGTTAAAGGATTTATCAAAGTATAAAAACTACTAAATATAGGATAATTCAAACTCTATTCCTTATGGAACTCATTTTCTGACATAAGCCTCCAATATCCTAAACTTTTCTCAATCACTTTCTTGCTTGAAACAAAATGAAGCTCTCCATGATAGTATAATTTTGTTATAACTTCAAAGTAGCCTTCTTGTTCCTCATTGCTTTTTTCAGATCATTCTTCTGAAAATTCCTTAACCTTGACTCATATTCCTTAACCATGAGACTATATCAATTGCAAACTCTTCCTCGTTAATATCTTTATTTTTCACTATTTTCTATCCCTCCCATATTTTTTTCATTGTCAATTTCATTGTCTGTAACTATCAATCTAATCTAACCTCAAAGTTTAAATAGTACTTAAATGCTCGAGACTTCAAATTTTTATTTCTAGTCTATATGTTCACCAAACTTATACTCAACTGCCTACTCAGTTTGCTTCAGCTGGATAGTCTTTTAGTAACTTCAGGCTGCTATATAACAGACTACTATTTTTCATGCTTCTGGAGGCTAGAAAGTCCAAAATTAAGGCACTGATGGAGCTTGTATCTGGTTGAGGGACCTTTCCTGGTTTATGGACAGCTCTCTGCATATTGTATACACACATGGAAGAAAGCAAATATTTGTGGTTTCTTCATTGCCTATCAGGGAGCAAATGGTATTTATGAAGAGTCCAATTACCTTCTAAAGTTCCAACTCCAAATATCATCACATAAAAGATTTAACTTTCAACCTACAAAGCTCAATGGAGCAAGAACATTCAGTCTACCACAAATATCAAAAAGGCTTTTAAAATTGAACATGTTCGAATTTGAATTACTCTTCTCCTAGATATCTTTTTATTATGGCTAATAGCAATTCAATCTTTTCAGTTGCTCAGACTATAGTTTAGTAGCTCTATTAAAAGAGCTTTGCTCTTTTGTGTGAGTGAGGTATTTGTGAGTGGGCAAAACACAGAGATGAAAAGGACATCTTGCCTTTATTTTCTTTTAAAACTATCATTGGATTATGTGAATGTAGTTTTAAAAAAAGACATACAAAGAGATATTTAATTCCTTCACTTTCTTAACTCTTTGACTAAAAATATTTTTTTATTTTTGTATCTGAAATAGTTTTCTCAGTTGCAAATCAACTAATTCTGGCAATTAAATATAGAAACACCATAGGTGCTTCTCATGATCAACTGGGCCTCTTGTTACTCATATAAAACTGACACCTCTTAAGTGTTTGTTGACAGTTAACAGTAACACAATTGTTTCTATTTATCCAAATTTCAAGGAAATAGCAGTTGCATACTTAAGCTTTAAGCAGCAAGAGCTGACAGTTAAGTGAAGTGATAAATAGCTTCAAGATATGCAATAAACTAAAGTTTACTTAAATACAGCACAGTCAGAATCATTTATTGCCAAGTTACTAAAGGTAGTACTAATTACTGCTATGAAAATACTAGTAGCTATTACATAGTTGCCTAAACAAATATTCCACATTCAATCACTTACTTTATTCACTTATTCACTTACTTTAAAAAGAGAAGAATGGTTTAAATTCTGTTCAATTACAAAGGAAACGAAAAACAACAAAAGTTTTCTTTGTCAAGCAGGTTTAGCTATTGTAAGCTTTTCTTTGAATCATACAATGGTCATGCAGGAAACAAATGAAATCTCTCATTTTCACCTATAGTCATAAAATGTTCACAGGAGACCTTATTTCCACAAATATATCTTTAAATAAATATATATAATAAATGACTATTATTTAGAAAACTGGAAAGAATAAGTTTAAATTAGACATAGCAAAAATTTTAAAACATGGAAGCAAATAGGGAATGTCTATTTGAATTCTCTTTAGCTCAGAACTCCAAAATATAAATTCATCACTTATATGCAATTCTCTCATACAGTATTTATTTATAAATTCCATTAAAGATAAAGATCTCTCATTCCACTTTATTGCTCTAGGTAGCTTTTTTCCTCTAAACCCAGATTTCTGGATGTGGTTCTGTAGTACTGACTGCATTATTCTTTGCTATGGGGGCTGTCCTGAAAATATTGTTTGCAGTATTCTTGACCTCTACCTGCTGGTTGTCAGTAAGATTTGTTTTGTAATCAACCAAAATAACTAGAGATACTGCCAGATGTCTCCAGGAGAACATAATTAAACCTGGCTGAGATCCACTGATTTAAATCAATTTCAAAATGATTCATCTGGTACCTAGTCCAATTACAACAAAACAAAACAAAACAAAATACAAAGTTCTTGAAATTGAGACCATCAAATAAGATCCAGGACATATGTTCCCCGCAAGAACAGTTATTATAACCAGGTATTTGTTATTCTTTTAAAAACACATTCAATGTTTTCTGTAAACCCTTTCTGCTTTGCTGATTTGGCTTTTCAGGTAAGCGGAGTCAGAAAGTGTATTCAAGGCACAATTGCCAGTGCTTTGTACAACATTCACATTCCAAGTCACAAATCTGTAGGTAGCAATTTGGGAGGATAAAAACATAATTTTGATTAATATAAATTTAGAAGGCTCTTGAACATAGGAAACCAAGGGTTATAGTTCAGGAATTATTATGAAAGCTTGAAGAAAAACACCATTGCTGATTAAGTATTTAGGCTGAAGTTTTCTTGAGTGCCCTGAGAAAAGTTTTGTGTTTCATGATTTGAAAATGATTTAAGCTTGATATGCAATATAGTAAAACTCAAAACTTTTCCTAACATTCCAAACACTGATGTCACAGGGTTTACTTGTGATTTGAATATATTCTGTGCTGCTTACAGCAGTTTTAGGGACTGCCACTTGCCAGGGAGATAAATCATTTCAGGAAAATTTGGCTCTTATAAAAACTAAAAGCTGGATATGTTCTGGGATTTTTCCAAACGCAAATCCAAACATTTATAAAAATCATAATAAATATTTTTAAGGAAAATGTACGTATTATCCAAATTGTACAGCTATGAGTTATGTTTTATTATATTCATCGTGCACAGGCAAGAGCTGAACAGCTGAGGATATTTTGCTTGTTCCAGAACACACAATAATGCATTCTACAGGTGTGAGCATTCATTTGATTCTTCTCACTTTCAACACCACAGATTTTTTTTTTCTGATGCAGCAAAACATGCATGCTCAATGGCCCACTTTCATAACTTCTGCATTTTACAATAGCATCTATGTCTCAGTGTAGTGAAACAACAGCATGACTGTCCCAGTGGGCTGATTGTATCACTGAGGGCTCCAAAAAGTTATCCATCAATGGATGTGCTTTGAGGAATCTGTACATGGTGTGAAGAAAAGTTGCTAGCCTGTTCACAGGTTTCAGAGCACTCATGCGCATGTCACATAAGAAAGAGCCCAATGTCCCGCCAACATCTTCCCAAATAAATCTTGCTCTGATATACTCCATCCTGCATTTTTAAAATCTATGCCATCTCCTAACACACATATCTTAGTTAGAAAAGGACAGCAATAAATTGAAAAGGCATGCAATTACGGGGATATCAAGAATGGAGAAATGAATCTTCTTGAAACATATTCTTCCATTTATAAGAATACTCACAGGTTTTTAGGTTTTTAAGTTTTCTTTGTTCTTTCAAAGCAGAATTTATTGGATTTCATCACTTGAGTATTTTTTCTTTCACAAAACTTTATTCTTTCCTTTACCTCACTTTGAAGCTACATGACCCCAAATAGCTCATTTTAATTAATCAAGAGCAAGACTGATGTTGTCATGTCTAAATCTTACAGAGGCTTGCTCTAAGACTACTCAGAACTAAGCACTAGAGAGGGGATAAAAGAGCTGTAAACTGATGGCACCATTTCAAACCTTAGCTTTTGCTTTTTTTGAAATCAATTACCCTAGTAATTAGCAGATCTTTAGTGATTACATTGTATAAATTCAAGCACTGTTCTAATTACTGAATATAAACATTTAATAAAACAAAGTCAATGTGTTGGTAGATAGCAAATAGGAAAAAATGGCAGGGAACAGAGCAGTTGGAGTATAACAATTTTTAATAAGGCCATTTTACAAAGTAAAAAACAAGCCCAGGCTTTCAAGAAGGGAAGAAATAAGTTAGGTGAATGACTGGAAAATGAACATTTCAAGGAGTAGGAACCACAAATGAAAGGGCCCTCACGCAAGTAGCCACACAATGTGCATGGAGGCTTGTATGGTTGAAATAGAATCAGAGAGTGCAAGAAAAGTAGGAAAGGAGATCAGGTGGGTATTACAGGGATATTTGGTATTATCTTGGGTAATTTTGGAAGACATGGGATGATTTTCACAAAGAAGGGAAGTTATCTCAGGTAATTGTTTTTAAAGAATGACTTTGGGGTCTGATTAGCTGATCAGAGAGGTATACAAATGAAATCCAGAAGATAAACTCTTGTAACAATCTAAACAGACAATGATAGTGGCTAAAATCAGTGTGAAAACAGTGGGAGTGGAAAGAAATAGTGGAAATATCTTGAGACCAGGCAGATTTGTTGATTGGTTTGAAAAGAGTGGACTACAGGGAAAGAGAAAGCTCAAAGGACTTGAAAAGTTTAGACTTGAGAATTTGGAAAGGGAGGCCAACAGTTACTGTGTAGGGTGTAGGAAACCACAGGATGACTGACTGTTTTCTTTGGGAGAGGGGGATAAGTGTCAAGTGTTGATTGTGGGACATAGTAATTTTGAGATGCTGTGATAACTTTATGGTGCTCATCCCAAGGCTCCTTTAAGGAATGACACAAGGATCCCCTATGTTTTGGAGATGCGGCTTGCTGAGAGACTTCAACTGTCAGTTCTATGAAGAGAATGTCTCATCTGAAGAGAACCACCTTGCCCAAGGTTCAGCTGCTTTCTGAAGCAACTTGCATCTAATGCCTCATTGAAAGAAAGGTATAAAGGCCTTATCTCCTTCAGCCTCACTACTCTGAAGGGCAATCTCAGCTCCAGTTTCCATGGGGTCAGCTGAAGATTTAACTGGGATTACACCAAAAGCTCATTATCTCCCTAAATCTAATCCTCCTTCCTTTTTCTCCCTTCCATAGGAATTCATCCCAAAGTCACTTCCCCACACACTTAAAACACACTTCAACTGAATCTGTATCTCAAGATCTGCTCCCCTGGAAACACAGCCTATGACAATAAAAAGGGAATAATTATCTTACAGTTGGACATAGGTCTATACACTTTTAGGACCAAGAGTTACATTGGACATGTGAATCAGAAGTTCGCACATAACAATTGGAACTCATTTGATCAGTTTAAATACAGTAATTTAGGGGTGAATGTAAATAGGAAGACAAAGAAAAATCTGAGGAAATTGTGGTGTACTGGAAGTAAACCAAATAAGTCTCTGATAAAGAGAAAATTATCAGTTTTGTTACATTTTGCTGAGGAGTAGAATGAAAAGAGAGAATGGTTTGTCAATGGAATGGTTATTGAGGTTTCAAAGGTAGTCATTTTGTTGAATTAATCCAACTGAAATCCTGGTTAAAAAAAAAAAATATATATATATATATATATATATATATAGAGAGAGAGAGAGAGAGAGAGAGAGAGAGAGAGAGAGAGAAAGAAAACTAAGAAAAATGACTACAATTTTCTCCAGTCAGTCTGAAGAACAAATGTGAGAAGTCTTTTGCAGTGAAAGGAAGCAGAGAATTGGGGAAACAGCAAGAAGAGATCAAAGGAGACTTTGTTGTTGCTATAGTTTTAATTACAAGTTATCATAGCAGATTGAAACCCTGTGGAAATGATTAGATAGGGTAAAAATTTCTTATGATGCAGAAGACAAGAAGGCAATATTGGTTCTTGAAAAGACCACAGTTGACATCAGTAGGATCCTGTAGAGTGTGACCAGGGTTAGCACTAAGGCTTCAATGAAAATACGGAGCATGAGAGATGCTCAAAATAAAGCTCTTCTCTTTTCCACTGAATTTCCACCTCTGGCCTGAGGGACAGTCACAAATTCTCATGTAAGTACATCTGCCCAAACAGCCACAGGACCTCTGCTCTAAGTCATATTAGAAAATACTATTTTCACCTATTAATTTAAGTCTTAATTATTTTCAGAAAGAACTTGAAAATATGGCTTTATGTCTATATCTCAAGGTTTCTAAGCCATCTCTCCTCTTGAGTGGAAAATAAAATTCACCTATTCACTTAAGATATAAACTAGAAACAGAAATAAATCCTAGATCCATTAAAGCATTTAAGTCACAGCCTATGTATCTCCTAGGGTTAAATATTATATTTTTTATGTTTCTTTTCTGTTTAGAGAAGGAAGGAGCAAGAAAAAAATATTTAGGAGTTAATTATTTCAGTTGTTACCAACATTCATCTTTCTCTAACTTCCTTAACATTTCCCTGACGATGGCTATGAGCACATTATTGTCGGTGGAAACTTTACACAAGACTAAGTTATTCTTTGGGAAGGGGAAGGTACTTACATATGAAAAGAAAATACACAAACATATGTTTTCCTCACTGTTAACAGCTTTATATACTTCGAAGATGAAAAGTAATTCCTAGATAATACACATTCCATAGTGTCACAAGGGATTTTGTCCCATGGTGATCAAACTTTTTTAAACTTAAATCAAAATGTTGCTTTAAAGAACAAATATTTTCTCTATGAATGTCATTTAATTTTTTGTAAGGACCAAATGATTGGACTTTTTCTCTCCCATCTACTCCCCTATTAATTCAGTACAGAAGATAAATTATGGTTTAGAATTGCATAATCAATATCAGTGTCATGTATTTCAACAGGAAGACTTTTCTTATTCACATTTATCCAAAGCAAGATAACCTACTAAATTAGAATAAATCATACATTATATAATTAATATGTGAAATAAGAATCTTATAGTACAATCTGCAGTGTTCACTTATACAGTAACACCTTAAAGAACTAATATGCTCAGAGAGAAGCACCTTTGATCGCAGAAGAGTGAATCTCCAAATAAAGTATTGTATTCAAAGTGATTCCCTAATATAACTGATACTGTCAGTTCAGGAGTGAGATTCATGATCACTGTATCTGTACAGTAGTAAAACATTCATGAATCAAATTCCTGTATCATTTTTCAGAGCAAAAGTACATCCTAATTTATAAAAAAAGAAAAAGAAAGAAAAAGGAGAAAGACCCCCTGAAATTTCTAGAACATTTCAAAGATGTCAGAAAAACAAACCAGCACCCCTGACTGAACCTGTGAATGAACAGGGACATGCTATAAGACAGCTTTCATTTAATTCAAACAGTTCTGGAAAAGGATCAATTTTGTAGTGAGATTAAAGCAGTGGGAACTAAAAATAATAATAATTCCTTGAGGCTTCTAGGTTAAATTCTACAGCTTTTGGAGTTATTTTAAAAAAATGACTGGAAAGTATAAAAATGAAAAGAAAACACACATTGCAAACTGACAAAACATCTGTTTACCCTGATACCCAAGTAGTACACTGTTTTTTCATCAAGTAACCAGAGGTGGCCAATCCCCAACTTCTTGGTCTGCGTCTCACTTTTCTCTATTTCTCATGTTATTTGTCTCTGAGCCATTTAACCTGCTATTGTAGTTTCCAGCAAGGAGAAACCAGGAAAAGGAAAAAGAATCAAACTATCACAGCTAGCCCATTCACTGATAGATGGAACCAGAATTTTAAACCAGAGGGGATATATAGTTTTCCTAATGTCAAATAGACATTATCCATATAATACTTTTCATTGCTTTTGTAAAGAATCATGAAGCAAACATAAGAAAGTAAAATCAAGACTGATTTTTTATTTATTAGACAGAAAAGTAATGATCAGCCATCCAGGTAGATGTATTCTATTATTGAGAGAATTATTGGCTTGTCTGAGAAAAACTGAGGAACTAAGACAGTGATGGCAAACAGTTTAGAGATGAGGGCCCAAACTGCAACACAAAACCCACTTACTTATCACAAAGTGCCAACATTGCGATTAAACCTGGATACTGAGGTTTTAGTTTAGAAAAAACAACTCATACACTAACATCCTTTTTGTCTTAAAAGCCAAACAAATGACACACATTCCATAGGTTTTTCACCCTTGAACTAACCAAACCTCCATCACCAGGAAAGGAAGTACTGAATAATAGTAGTTAGTACATAGACCCTAAGGGCAGATGGCTTGCCTTGGTATTCAAAATCTGCACCAAGTTTTTATTAGACATTGAAAAAGTTACCTTACACTCTGATTAGGAACATTAAAGAAAAGGAAATTTCAAGTGGTTAGTGCAGTCTTATACACTACCCACAAGTGGGTATATGTAGTCTTGTCTTATAATAGTTCTTGATTAAAATCAGATATCAATGATGTCATTGTTAACATTGATTTCCTCCTCATCTGTATCTTGGGCTTCCAAAATATCATTTTATTTTCTAAATTGCAAGTGGCCAATTTTCTCAGTGGAATGTGTAAGAATCAAAAAGGGGTGAACATATTTTATGTAATGTATCCATTTCCAATTATTCTCTGACATTTCACTTTCTTGTTCATTATTCCAATTGCCCAGTACTTTCTTGCTCACTTTAAAAATCCCAGTTCTATTAGGGGTTTACAGAAAAGCAACAACATTGATTTTTCCTCATCCACAAAAAAGACAAAAATAACTACCCTTACTTTCTTTTTCATTTGAAGTACTATGTAGTTTACATTTTATCTCTTGTATTCTCCTCTTCCCAACCCCAACAAAAATCTCCATAGACAATAAGTTTAGTTTCCTAAACTTTTAATTTTTTTATATCCAAAGTATGATATTCTTTTATTTTATTTTAATAAATATTTCTTAAACTATATGACCTTGATAACTAATTTTTCTTTTGTGTTTAGCTAACTGATGTGAGATTCATCTTCAATACAGTTGAGTGTTTCACTAATTCACTTTAATACAATAAATGAATGCTAGGCTTTAGAAGCATAAATATATTTTTCTGCTTTTTTCCTTTCATATGTAGCTTTATCAGTTTTTGTAAAAGAAATAGTCATTTTGGTTATTGTTTTAAGTGATGTTCAATCATTGCTAAGGGTTAATGAAACATTTTGTGTGAAATGATGTAAAACATTTTGGGTTTTTTGCTCTATATATGGACTCTGAAAATTATTTTCTACTTTTTGTTGTTCTGTTTCATATTTTATTTGTATGACTGTTTTAACAAACCTGTAAAAGTATTAAAAAAATCTTTGCTTATCAGTACTTTTCATATGGTCTATAGTTTGTCAACTTGTGTTACATTCTACTTGCTCTTTATTTTATTTTTATATCAACACTGCGATATTTAAAGTAAATCATTATTTCCAGTGTTACTCATTTTCCAAAATAAGTCCATATGCCAAGGTAAATATAGAAGTGGTAGTAAAAGGGAGAGATATAAGACATGCTAAATCAAGGACTAATTACCACCACTTATTTTCCTATTAATTTGAATTTTTTACCTAAAAAAGATCACATTGTGTGCAGGTTGGGTCATACTTTTACTTTATTCCCCATATATGCATTTGTTGGCCATTTTTAAAGTTGTGTTTGAATATTCATTTGAATATTCACTGAATATTCATTGCCTCATCAGCAATAGGCGAGAGGGTCATATGAGTCAGTATCTGTCTCTAAGCATTCTTTTCATCAAGGTATGTGCTCACTACTAAGAACTATACATCATGACTGTCTGTAGAAGTATGAAAGGAACTAAGAATTTCATCTTAAATAATCCATGTTGAAAACAATGTCAAGACCTGAGAATAATACAAGCTGTTAAAATATAAGATGAATACTTAAAAAATTTATTACAGTAAAGGGCACATTATCAATGAATTCCCTCAAACACTCCCTCACTGGGAACATACTTATCTCAGCCTTCTTGTCACTTTCTAAAGCATTTCTGGGACTGCTCTTTTGTGAGTGTCATTAGTTATACTGTTGTGGCTGCTTTGAGTCTTGAATCTATTCAAAATGCTTACCTTTCATTCCAGTCATTTTGATTTTGGGGAAGAGTTAGAAGTCACATGGTACCAGGTTTTGTGAATAAGGTGGATAAGAGCATAACCATAATATTTTTTTTTAATTCTTTTATCGGTACATTTTAGGTATATGACACAATTACATTTCTCATTGGGAACTTGTACCTTTATATGATGCATCTTGGTTCTTATTTTTTCCCCATTCCTAGCCCTCTCTTCACCCCCTACACCCTTCGCTATTTACAAAGACTTTATTTCCATTTTTTCCATTTCTCAGCATTTTTCCTTTCCCTTCTTTCCTTTCCCATGCCCCTCCCACTAGCCCTACCCCTTTGGAACTTTTCTTCCTATTTTAGATTATCGATTATTCATTCTAATCATTGGTACATTTTAGGTATACAATATAATGACAGTCATCATTGGAAATTTGCACCTTTACATAATCTCTCTTGGTTCCCATCTTTCACCCTTGCCCAGTCCTCCCTTCAACCCCTCCAGTCCTCCCTATTTACAAAGATTTTGTTCCTATTTTTCCATTTTCTCATATTAATTCCATTCCCTTCTATCCTTTCCCCTAGCCCTCCCACTTCCTTCCCCTTTGCCCTTTTTCTTCCTATTTCACATTACCTATTATACATTTAGTCCTTATTTGCACTTTCAGTTTCTCACACCAGAGAAACTATTCGGTTTACATGTGTGTCCTACTTATTTCACTTAAGAGTATTGCCTCAATGTGCATCCACTTAGCTATAAATGTCTCCAATTTCTAATTTTTTATGGATGAGTAGTACACTATTTTATAAAAAAAAAATTTTTTTTCTTTATCCAGTCTCCAGTTCATGGGCATTTGGGCTGTTTCCAAGTTTTAGCTATCACGAACTGTGCTGCTATGAAGATGGTTGCACATATATCACTGTGGTATGATTCTTTTAATTATTTGGGGAAGATCCCCAGCAGTAGAATAGCAGGATCAAATGGGAATTCCAGTCTTAGTTCTTTGAGGTATCTCCATACTGATTTCCACAGTGGTTGCACCCATCTACACTCCCACCAGCAGTGGAGCAGGGTTCCTCTTTACTCACAGCCCTGACAGCATTGGTTATTGGTTGATTTCATGATAGGAGCCATTCTTTCTGGAATGAGGGGAAATCTCAGTGTTGCCTTCATTTGCATCTCTTGAATGACCAGTGATGTTGAACATCTTTTCATGTATTTATTTACTATTTCTACTTCCTTGTCTGAGAAATGTCTGTTCATTTCAGATGCCCATTTTCAGATTGGGTCTTTAAATTTCAGACATCTGATCTTTTTAAGTTCTTTATAGATTCTAGATAGTAGACCTTTGTCTGAGGAAGAGCAGGTGAAGATTTTTTCCCACATTGTGGGTTGTCTCTTCACACTGCTGGTGGTTGCTCTTGCTGTGCAGAAGAATTTTAATAAGAAGAGATCCCACTTGTTGATTGTTTGTGCTAGTTCATGGGCAACTGAGGTTTTGTTCATAAAATCTTTTAATACACCGATGTCTTCAAGAGTTCTACTTAACCTCTGTTCCAACTGACTCAGCGTTTCTATTTTAATATTTAGATCTTTAATCCATTTCAATTTTAGTTTAGTGCATGGCAAGAGATATAGGTCTAGTTTTAATCTTTAGCAAGTTGAAACCCAATTTTTCCAGCACAATTTATTAAAGAGTCTATCTTTCTTCCAGTGAGGGTGTTTGGGTACTTTATTGAAGATAAGATGGCTGAGTGTGTCTGGCATTGTTTCTGCATCTTGTAATCTGTTCTGCTGGTCCTCAGGTCTGTTTTTTTGCCAGTACCATGCTGTTTTTAATCATAGTAGCTTTGTAGTATAGCTTCAAATTGGGGATTGTGATACCCCTTGCCATATCTCTGTTACCTAGAATTGCTTTGGCTATTCTGGGTCTCTTCTTGCTCCAAATGAATTTTGGATTGTTTTCTCAAGGTCCATGAAGTATGCTGCTGGGATCTCAATTGGAATTGCATTAAATCTATATAGCAGTTTTGGAAGTATGGCCATTTTCACTATATTAATCCTTCCTACCCAGGAGCAGGGGATGTCTGTCCATTTTCTGATATCATCTTCAATCTCTCTTTTCAGAGTGCCATAGTTTGCAGAGAAGAGGTCTTTGATTTCTTTCACTAGGATGATTCCTAGGTATTTCAGTTTTTTGGATGCTCTTGTGAAAGGAATTATTTGCCCTATTTCTCTCTCAGTGAGTCTGTCATTGGTGTAGAGGAAAGCTATTGATTTTTGTGTGTTAAGCTTGTAACCAGTTACTTGACTGAATTTGGTTATTAAGTCTAGAAGACTTTTGGTGGTATTCTTGGGTTCTTCTATATACAATATCATGTCATCTGCAAATAATGACAATTTGACTTCTTCGTTTCCTCTCTTTATTCCTTTTATTTCGTTCTCTTGTCTAATTGCCATGGCTAGTGTTTCCAAAACTATATTGAACAAGAGTGGTGATAATGGACATCCTTGTCTTGTTCCTGATTTTAGTGTGAAGGATTTCAGTTTTTGACCATTTAGTATGATATTGGCTGTTGGTTTTTCATAGATGCCTTTTATCAGTTTGAGGTAGATACCATCTATTCCAAATTTTTGTAGTGTTTTTATCATAAATGCATGTTGGGTTTTATCAAATGCTTTTTCTGCATCTATGGAGATAATCATATGGTTTCTGTCCTTGGCTCTATTGATATAGTGTATTACATTGGTTGATTTGAGCATGTTCAACCATCCCTGCATCCCTGGGATGAGTCCCACTTGATCAGGGTGTATGATCTTCTTGATAATGTTCTGCATTCTATTTGCCAGTATCTTATTAAGGATTTTTGCATCTGTGTTCATTAGTGAGATTGGCCTATAGTTCTGCTTTTCGGTTGGGTCTTTCTCTGCTCTGGGGATCAAGGTGATGGTTGATTCCAGGAATGAATTTGGAGGTATTGCTTCCCTTTCAATTTCATTGAAGAGTTTAAACAGTAGTGGTAATAGTTCCTCTCTAGTGTCTTGTAGAATTCAGCAATGAAGCCACTGGGGCCTGGGTTTTTTTTAGTTGATAAATTTTTTATTACATTTTCAATTTCATTGGTTGATATTGGGTTGTTTAGAATTTATAGGTCTTCTTCATTCAACTTTGGTAATTCATTTGTATCAAGGAATCTGTCCATTTCTTCTGTGTTGTCCATCTTATTGGCGTATAAGTTCTGGAAGTAGGTATTGATGATCCTCTGGATTTCTGCTGGATCTGTTGTAATTTCACCCTTTTCATTCCTAATTGCTTGGATTTGGGCCTTTTCTTTCCTTTTTTTGATAAGGCTGGCTAAGGGTTTATCAATTTTGTTGATTCTTTTGAAGAACCAACTCCTGGCTTCATTGATTTTTTGTATCATTCTCTTAGTCTCCATTGCATTGATTTCTCTTCTGATCTTTATAATTTCCTCCCTTGTATGAGCTTTGGGGTTGTCCTGCTCTTCTTTTTCTAGAAGCTTGAGGTTCAGCATCAGGTTATTTAATTGGAGTCACTGTTTTCCTAATATCTGTATTCACTGCTATGAATTTACCTCGTAAGATTGCTTTCATTGTGTCCCATAGATTCTGATATGTTGTATTGTCATTGTCATTTAATTGAAGGAACTGTCTGATTTCTTCTTTAATTTCCTCTGTGACCCACTGGTTATTCAGAAGTGTGTGGTTCAATTTCCAAGTGTTTATGAAATTTTTTGAGTTTCTTTTGCTATGTATCTCCAATTTCTTCACACTATGGTCTGATAATATACAGGGGATAACTTCAATTCCTTTGCACTTACTTAAACATGTTCTATGTGTGAGTATGTGGTCTATTTTGGAGAATGACCCATGTGCAGCTGAGAAGAATGTGTATTCTGATTTTGTGGGATGGAAGACTCTATAAACATCTGTTAAGTTCATTTATTCAAGAGTTTGATTGCGTTCTAGTATTTCATTACTTATTTTTTGTCTAGTTGATCTATCTATTTGTGACAGTGGGGTGTTCAGGTCCCCTACTATGCTTGTATTAGTGCATATATGACTTTTGATATCTGTTAGTATTTGTTTTATATAGTTGGGTGCACTAGTGTTTGGTGCATAGATATTTATGATTGTCATCTCTTCCATTTGGATTGTTTCCTTTACAAGGATGTAGTGTCCTTCTTTGTCTCTCTTAATTAGTGTCAGTTTGAAATTTACTTGATCTGCAAAGAGGATAGCTACTCCTGCTCTTTTTGTGTTCCCGTCACATGGAGTATTGTTTTCCACCCTTTAACTTTCAGTCTATGAGTTTCCTTTTGAAGTAAGTGTGTTGCTTGTATGCAGTATATTGTTGGATTTTGCTTCTTGACCCATTCTGCCAGTCTATTTCTTTTGATTGGTCAATTGAGACCATTAATGTTGATGGTTATAACTGAAACACATTGACTTGTCATTGCCATGACTTTTTCTTTTTGTTGGGTTCTCCCCCTTTACATTTAATTTCTTGTCATGCCAGATGGTTTCATTCTGCTTTGCTTCCTGGGAGTGTGATCCTCAATGTCTGTTCCTAGGATATTGTGTAAAATTCTTTGGCGTGCTGGTTTGGTATTCACGAAGTTCCTAAGGTGCTCTTTGTCATGAAAGTATCTTATTTCTCCATCCATTTTGAAAGATAGTTTTGCAGGGTACATCCATCTGGGTTGGAGGCTGTTTTCTTTTAAGGCTTGGAAAATGCCTCTCCAAGCTCTTCTTTCCTTGTGGGTTTGTGTTGAAAAGTCTGCTGTGATTCTGATGGGCTTTCCTTTGTATGTGATTTGTTTCTTTTCTCTAACTGCTTGGAGAACTTTGTTCTTCTGTTGAGTTTCTGGAATCTTAACAATTATATGCCTATGTGTAGATTTTTTTTGATCAAGGCTATTTGCAGTCCTATATGCCTCACTTATCTGTATGTCAAGTTCTTTTCCCCTGCTTGGGAAGTTTTCTGCCATTACTTCTGTGAAGAGATTTTTTATGTCATCTCCACTCTCTCCTGTTTCTTCATTGAGCCCAATCAGTCTTATGTTATTCTTCTTTGCATCTTCTAGCAGCTGCTGGATTGATTTCTCATGTTCCCTTATAATTTTGAAGCAGTTTTTCTTTTCCTTGTCACTAATTGCAATCTTATCTTCTATATCTGAAATTCTGTCCTCACATTGGGTCATTCTGCTGTTTAGACTTTCAATGGAGTTTTTCATCACCTGGAAATCTACTTGCTTCTGTTTTATGCATTCCATTTCTTTCCTCTATTGGGACTACATCATGTTCCTCAGCTTCTCTTTAGATTTATTAATCATGTCTTGCATTAGGAGCACAATTTCTCCTGTTATCTGAGAAATTATTTCTGATCTCATTTTTTCCAGATCCCCTTTTGTTGCCAGTTCAGTTGGTCCAGGTGGTTGAGTATCAGAGTGTTCCATCTAATTTCCCTTTGAGGTTGCTGTAGGTGATCTGGAAGTCTGGTTTTGAGACTTATTTACTTGTTTTCTCATTTCAACTGGGGGGTCAGGGGGTGCTGTTGCCACCCACGTGGCTCATCTCCTCTGAGCTGGGAGAGGTGGGGCAAGGGCCAGGAGTAGTGGTAGGGATGGTGGACCAAAAGCCCCTTCCTCTGGGCCAGGAGAGGTGGGATTATTGGTGGCCTGGAAGTCCCTTCCTCTGGACCAGGAGCTGTGGGATGGCAGCTCAGATGCCCCTACCTCCGGGAAGGAATTCTTTAAAAGCTGAGAACTTGATTAGCTCCAGTACAGTGGTCTGGTGGTCAGGTGTCCTCTGTGTCTTTGTAGTGTGGAAGCAGGTGGCTCTATAGAGAAGAGACGAAAGGAGCAGCGGGTGGTTTCCAGTGGATTGCTACCAGGGCAAGGGGTGATTCTGTGTTTTCAGTGTGACTGGGGACCTTGGGACCACATCCGCAGACCTGCCTGTCTGCAGTGGGCTGATTCGATGTTTTCAGTGCATCTGGTGACCTTGGGCTAACCATAATACTTTTTCCAGCCTGCCACTCTGCTGGATGAGACTTGGCAGAGATATTCACTGTGTATTTTTTCACACGTCATAAAGATTCTCAGGATACAGGAGTTCCAGGACTGCTTTAGAAAGTGGCAAGTGCATTCACTGTATATTTTGATCACCACTTGTATATATTCTAATGTTCAAACTGTATAATACAGGAAATTATCACAATTGGGAATATAGTAGTGGAGTGACATAGGGTTATAATTATTTTAATCTACAAATACTACCCATATATACCTTCATAAAATGTCCTAAATCTGTTCCTTCTTTTTACTTTGTAAATACAAACATTTGGGCCTATATTATTCAGTGTACAATTTGAACAAGAAATTTCAACTCTCAGAGAATAAAACTGAAATGGTTTCATTTTTTTCAGGCTTTTCTCAGGCTACTGTGTGGATCTCTATTTTTAGCTTGCAGCTGACTTCATCACTGTTTTCTTAGTTTAATACTATAACCATTATTTAGTAAAACTAACTTATTCATATGATTTCTTACTTTTTAATTTATTTTTATTTTGTATTATTTCCAGTGTATTTTAAAACTCATTTTGTTCTTAGGGATTTGAAATTATGTACATGATCTTCTTGTTCACATTTCTGACTCTAGAATTAGTGTGAAAGCAGATGGACCGCAACAAGCTTCACTATTAAGGGGCTCAATCCAAAGCTACCATCTTAGGAATTGTTATTACCTTACAAAAAATGTGATGTATGTTTTAGCAAATGCCCAGTTGGCTTCTTGTCTTATGACTTGATGTACATACTTCCCTTCTTTCAAATTTTTTACTTAGAAGCTGTATCTCTGAGATTTTTGGATCCAGATGGGATCTATTTTGCCTATGATGGTAGACAAGATCTCCAAGGAAACAATTCATGCTCTTTTATTGACTGTCCATTCCACTATGACACTTCCCTCCAGTGTTATTTGACCTGTTGCAGTTGAACTGATTCAAGTCTAATCAGTAATTCAATCTGAGAACTGGGTGCCAATTGCCCCTTTGTGCAAATTTCTCTTGGATTTTTTTTGCCACAGTCTCAGCTCCTTTAACCACTCATATAGTTTCTCTTTAAGAAAACATTGGGCCAATAAAAATTTCCTCATTTATCTCAAGGATAAAGTTCTTCAAGAACATTTGAGACGTCTCTTATCTGGATTCTTTGGGAGTACTATGCTAACAATCAGAAATGTCTGGGGTAAGAATTTAATAATATTTTGCTTGATTGTACTTGATCCAGGTTATAATCTATATTCTATTTTATAATCGCTAAGTGAGCAAGTAAATGTAAATTCATATTTCTTTTAAATTCTTTTTCCTGAGGCTATAAAAATGAAAGATATCTTTTTAAACTTTCATGTTTTTATATTATTTATATTATAAAATTAATCACTGAAATACAGAAATAAAGTAACATAAAATATACTTACTTCCCCGAACAGGTATAGATTCCTATATGCTAAAGGAAAATAATGTGATGTAGTGAAAAGAGTCCTAGTTTAGAAATCAAAGAGGAAATAAGCTACACTGGCTCATAAACTGTTTCCAGCTCAGTTTCTTCATTTTTCAGATATAATAAGGTGGAGTTTATTTGTTTATTTAGGGATATGGTGATGATCAAACAAAATGATACATCACATTAATGTGAAAAATCTTTATCATTTTGAAGAGAAAAATTTAACAAACAGAACTGGAGCTGATTCATGATGAATATACAGTGTAACAAATATTTCTTTCAGTCATAAATCACTAGAATTTTGTGTTTGTGAATATGTCTAAAATATAACCTAGGTTAATGAAACAATAAGTAAATGTTACAAATTAAGAAACTTAATCAGTGCTTCACTCAGTATTAGGCACATGTTAAGTGTCAGCTATTCCTTTTTTGAGAATGATGATGATGATGTAGTACAATGACATGTATAAGAAAGGAGGGTTATTGTAATGGTGTTGGAGTTAGTCACAGAATATGTAAACTACATATAGTTAATTTGGAAGGGAATAATGCTCTGTGAGAAAAAGAGAAAGCTATGCATTTGAATATAACACAACTTCCTCTTTGGTAGTATTCTAATATTTACTGTGATGGAAATAGATTTTAAAAACTCAGAGATGCAAACAAGGAGGAATCTGTTGGTATCAACGTTTGATTTAAATACTTGAAGAATTAGATCCATATCTGGGATGTTCTGGTTAAAGCTCAGGAGTGTGGGGTGGACACTCATTTATTGTATGGGCTAATGTTGGTGGTATAAATATGTCCACTATGCTAATATCAAGCCCCGAGTTGGGAAGAGATACACACAACTGGCTTCCAAGGTTATTTGATTTGTAACACATAGATGTAGAAGTTTTCTCTGGCAGGTCAGAAGTATATTGTTATATTTTTGAGCAAGATCTGACCAATTCTGGAGGAAAATAAGTCATACCTACCAGTAGCCATGATTAGCATGCAAGGTTTGATAGAGCAGAGGTCTCTGTACTATTTTTCTCTATTCAAGGTCATCACTCTAGCAGCCATCAAAATAGTGTGAATACAATAAGAAAAAGCACACTTTCCCAAACAACTTTTAGTTAGAATGACAAGAACATACTGAAAAAGGGGTAGGTTAAATGAAACCATTCTTGACAAATTAAACAATTTTTATCTCACTGAAAACAATTTTGAGGCCAGTCTGGTATCTTACATTTGTTTCCTTTTAAATTGAGCAGCAGTCAGTGAGTCAGTCCGTGTCAGTGAGTCAGCAGTGAGCCAGCAGTAGTGTCACAGGTGCAAAAGGGACAAGGATAGAGAGGCTATAGGCATCTGGAGTACCTCTAATGTATCCTTCTATTAAAAGTTCTTGGAAGAGTAATTTGATGAAAGCTTTTCAAGTTTTAGGTCAATGGCTTAAATTCAGTCCCAGTTGATCATGAACAAAAGTAGGTGGTTGATGGCCTAGAAAGAATACTTTGATGGTGTCACCCTAGTTCTCTCTAACAGAGTCTGCCACTGCAATTGGCACCCTTTCTTTTGCTTCTACCAGGAGCACAAAGGGTGAAAAGAAATGTCATTGCACATATTTTTTTTCAGTCTTTGTGCCCAAGAAAGCTGAGATATGAAAAGACCAACTCCTTTTCATCTTTACTACACAGGCAGAATTATTTTCCTATAATATGGTTCCTAGATATTTCTTGATTTAGTGAAGTAAAACCTGAACCACTTTATGAGCAAAATTATATTTTATCTCATTGTATATTCAACTGTATAGACAGTTAAATTATAAAATGGAACAGTGTTGTGAAGAATTTAAATGTAGAACATGTATTTGTTTACTTGAATTTTACAAACCTAAGATTTACTTTGTTTTCCATTTTTGTTTCAATGCATTTTCATAAATTAAAATTATTTCATTAAACACATGTTTCTTATAGATGCATATGCCACTCAATATCAGTTTTATAATAATTTGACAAACTGCTTCCTCTCTGGTAAAGAAATGCTATATTTTTCCTTTCTTTTAAATGGTCTATTAAAATTGCCCAAATTTCCTTATCACTAATATTCCCCTTTATTTAATTTTGCTTCCACATGTTCTCATAATAAACACTAAAGCAAATTCTCTAGTTACCTACAGAAAAGGGACAAGATAAATATTACAGTAGAGCTACAGAGAAGTACCTAGTAATGGTAACCAAATTTTGGCAGCAATAATAATCACTGATACTTAAGAGAAAGGGGAATGTTCAAAAATGAAACAAAATTCAGTTAACTAATCTTAAGCATCAGTTAATTTTTATGAGGTTTACTTTCCACATCTACACATCTACAAAATGAGACTGCCTCCTTTCATTATTTTTACACACATTCTATAGAAAAATTTTTATTGATGCATAATTAGAATTTGAACATCACGAAGACATCAGATTTCAGCAAGATAAAGCTGAACATTGTTTTACCTCATTTGGTGAAAAAAAGTAATGCTGAGAGTATACTACTGCCACAATGAAACTGGTCATAACCTCCAAGACTAGATTACTGGATTTGTATCAGCAACCTCTGCCCCTTCTTTGCAATATAAACTGGGTGCTCTCAACATCAACAGATAAAACAATTTGTCATATTTTGGCTGGTATGATTATTAGAGCAAGTGACAGTTATTAACACCTCATGTAGCACAAATTAAAGCTGCTTATTCAGTCAAAGAAAAAGCCATAACTCTTCAAATACGTTTTGTTCAGAAGTATATAAATAGTAAAAGCAAAGCTATAATTTCGCAAAACAATTCATGAATGCTGGGCTGCAAATGAAAATTTCAGTTAAACCTACCTGCTTCATCTAAATGAATAAACTGAGGCACAGCACTTATGAAACTTGCCAATGGCCATAGAATAAAGTAAAGCCTGTCTCAGAATGAGAATGCCTACCACCAGCCTTTGAGTCTCAGGTTATTTCCCCTGTGCAGCACTTCAACAAAATAAATCCAGCTGGGCAAAGGCATCCAAGACAGAAAATAATAGTCAGCTGCAGACTCTTTGGTTGCAAAATACAAAATATTCAAGTGCATGTTTACAATCCCTTCATTCTCTCCTGTAATGATTGCAGCTAATCCCTGCCAGCCAAACATTACTTCTTCAACTGTAGCAATCAATAGAATAGATTAGCTGTGGAAACCCTCCATCCATATTACCCTTGCTTTCCTTTCCAGATGGAGTTTTCATTCACTAGAACATAGGCAAGCATGCAAGGTTTCCTCCTCATGAACAAAAAGAAACTCATTAGTTCTCTCTCTGTCACTGCGCGCGCGCACACACACACACACACACACCACGGTGAATACCTGTAGATTTAATAAAACAGCACCAATCCTCATGGCTTCACTAATTTCAAGGCTATACATCAGCTGCGGGAAGCGGGGAGGGCTCTGATTATTTGGAGGAAGCACTTCTATGTACACTGTGCAGATGGAGTGCCTGCAGAGAAAGAGAAATGAAAAAGATGTTTAAAAATCTACATCACATTTAAAGTTGGACTGCATTCTTTATTCATCTGTAGGGTTCATAGGACAAGAAATTATAAAATTTTATAAAGAACAGTAAATTCATCAAAGAATGGAAAAATAAAAGCCACCACTAAAATATAAGGATCTTATTAAATTACCTTAGTAAAAGAAAAGGAATTGCCACCATTATATATTTCTCTACCTATATTAATAGTGCAAATTAAAAAGGAATAGTTGTACAATGAAGCTAATAAATGACCTTTCCTTGACTTCTGACTTTATTTTTTAATGATCTTTTAATAGCAAAAAGCATTGTATAAACATCTGGTAACAAGAGCTGTCTTTCAGGGTCTCTTCCTATTAAACTAGCAGAGGGAATATTTATTAAAATAACACAAAAAACAAATTTTGGACTGTATTTTATTAGTTTTGTTGCTGACATCAGTGGCTTAATATAAGTGTAGTGTATATCAAGAGTCAAGATCATAAGGTAATCCTTGCATAAAATAGTTACAAACATAGTTCAGTGTTTTTAAATCTTCTTTAAAGAGAACAATATGAAAAGATAAAAATTAGATTTAATTAAAGCCTTCCTTGACAGGGAATTCTCTTGAAAGGTAAGAAAATACTTTATTATAGTGACTCAAAAAACAATAACATTCACATAATAAATTTTTTTGATTTCTCTGGACTCTGGAAATTATTTTGCACAGTGAAAGACAAAGAAGCAAGATATTCAAGCTATTCACGAAGTAAAATTTTCTAAAAAACAAAGGCTGGTTAACATACATAAAGGAGATTTGTGAATTTGCAAAGATAGTCCTTTATCTTGAAATACATACACATTTTATATAAACATACCACTCTTGTCTCAGATGTATGCTTTAACATCTTAACAAGATCATTTTAGTTTATAATTTTTAAACTTAATATTTGTTATAATTTCTATTTAGGGTCAGCATCTTCTTAAAGTAGTCTAAAACTCTTTTATTAAGTTTTCCAATTAAAAAATATGGTCAAAATATTTTTCTAGGACTAACTAAATAATTTTACTTTTTGAAAAAGTGAAATACAGATCATAAATACTAAAACTTGGTTTTATAGTTTGTTGTTTTGTAATATACATGAATATAAATAAAAGCTGCAGTGACTTTAAAGAATTTCAAGTTTGCATTAATTGCGGTATTGATCCAAAATAAGTTATTTTAAATTAAAATCTTTTAGACTTTTATAAACAGTTAAAATATCTGTACCCATTTTTATCTCTAATTTCACACTTTGCTATTAAAATTTTGGTTCCTTCGCCTGCTGCGCAAGCGCAAGGACCCGAGTTCAATCCCCGGTACCAAAAAAAATAAAAAATAAAAAAATAAAAATAAAAATAAACTCAATAATAATCAAATTTTACTTACTTCATATACATAAATATATATCAAACAATTAAAATAAATAATCATTAAATTTAGTACTTAAGAGTAGAACATTTACAATGGTATAAAATGAATGATAATTTTTTTTCATAAACTTTAATACAGGTATTAATTTAAAAGCAAAGTAAGAGAAAGTTTCAAAAATTCTTAAGTACGCTGCAAAGTCCCACTTCTTATGTGTCAAAACAAAGTAATTATCTTTCTGAGGAAGACATAATATCCTCCCAGGTGATGGTCTAAGTCGAACAGCAGCCCCAAGATGCATATTCTTCCTGATGTTACTACCGAATATACCAACTTCTTTTTGTATTCAGTTATTTTATAAACCCGTTTCCTTTTCCTAATAACACCTTCAGTATGCATAAATTCTATATGATTGGTCTTATGATTCTCTACATGCAATCAATCTTACAACACTATCGGTAGTAACTGAATGTAAAAACTGTTGACTCCAGGATTTGATCTCAAGTATTCCAGGGTTAGCCATTTCCTGTCTGCTGTTGTATTATTTAGGGCAGAAGACAAAACAGCTTTGGTCCAGTGGTCCAATGTGACTATCTCCTTCATCTACCCTTATGGTTTTGCTTTGTCTGCTCCTTCCCACAATAATTCAAATGCTTTGATTGCTAACTAAGTTATGTCTCTCTTGGATGTGGATCTTAGAGTTCTTCTAGTGAGATCATATTTCAAAGTTTTACAAATTCAGCATCCTGGCACTTCCTTACAATGTGTTTAAATAAGCACCAGGCTTCTTGAGGATTATTGCCTTTCAAAAATGATATATCCTTTTTATCCCTGATGTCAGCATAATGGGACAGTTAGCTTTTCTAAAATTAAATACCAATATATTAAAAAATATATTAATAATAAAATGATAACATTAATGTTGTAACAAATAGTAGTAATTCAACAGCATCATTTAAGTGCAGTCACGAAGTAAACAATATTTTATGTGAACATTTCATATTTACATTTTATACCCAGCCCTAAATGCATAAACTTGAGCATCTATGAAACTAAATTTTATTTTGCAAAATAGTCAGCATGATGTAAATAAATATCCAATTTTATAAATGAAACTCAGTTTTCTTTTTTATTTGTTAAATGTTAAAATAGAATAAAAAATAAAATGTATCTTTCAGATAATCTTATGATTTCAAAACTCTTAAAATTTAGCTAAAAAACTAGTTTTTAAAAAGTGATCTAAAAAATCAGAAAGAAAAAGTGAGTTAAAGTTATTAAGTTAATGAGCAATAGCAGCTAACCTTAAAAATAATGCTTTTGATTTAGTCTACTGTGCTTAATCTTTTTCCTTCTATCTCATGAGAACAAATTTGGGAAACGTTAAAGAATTTTTACATATGTGTGTGAATATAAACCATCCTCGGTTTGTAACAAAGGATGCAAACTTACACAAAATCATAAATTATCTCAAATCTTGGTCTCATGAAGTCATAATTTTTATTTATTTATGTTTGTATATTTATTTATACCATGAAGGAAATTTCACCTATAGTACTTTTATGAGAACAAAATGAAACATGAATAAATATTTAAGCAGACAGACTAAACTGCTTTAACTTTGAAAATGGTATCACTAAAAAGCACAAGAAGTAAAAATTTTCTGACATCACAATAATAATTATTAATGAAGGATATTGCTTGGATTTACAGAATTATAAAAGCTGTATTGCAATGTTCTGTTAAGTATATCAACATGTTGTAAAGCATGTCTGTTTGTATTTCTACAGTTCTACTTTGTTTCTACAACAGAGATTGCAGGTGTTTATATTATTTTCTTAGTAGACTTAATACAGATAATGTATTGTGGTTTTTCCTTTGTTTCCTATCAATATTATGCTAGAAAATTCCATTCTATTTTTGAATTACATAAAACAATTCACAAGAGCAGAAATTTCTGATTTAAACACAGGAGATCAGAGAAAGACACTCAGGGCAAATTTCAGGGCAGGGTTTTAAGATGCATGGTGTATTTACATGTAAAACACATAGGACATTGCATACAGAGGCTAGCACATGTGTAATTCACAGAAGAATAAACTACAGAACTGTACGTTTTATACCACTAAAAAGAAGAGTATAAATGGAACAGAAATAGGAGTTAAAGCCAGAGAGATGAGACTTGTAAAATACCTACTGATTTAAATTTATTTTAAAAGTGGGGAATTAAGGGCAGGACACCATAGCCCATGCCTGTAAGCCCAGCACTTAAGATGCTGAGGCAGGAGGATCTTTGTGATTTCACAGCCAACCTGGAGTACACACTGAATTCAAGGCCAGCCTTAACTACGTAGCAAAGCTCTGTCTCAGAAAAGAAAAAATGGGAAATTAATCAGGTTGTTGATATGATGGAATGTGTCACATCATTCACAATCACAGTTCTTTTTTATGTTTCTTTTTTTTGGTACTGGGGATCGAACTCGGGATCTTGTGCTTGTGAGACAGGCAACGGAACCACTGAGCTAAATCCCCGGCCCCTTATGTTTCTTAATCTATGTTCTTTCTCTCCCTTGATATCACATTATCATTCTTGTCATGTGAGCCGGCTCTTGCATATATCTACTACTGCATGCCTAATTTCACCTATGCCTCCTACTGAATGCCATGAAAGCAGACATCTCATCTTGTCTTACATTTGCAATGCCTCCTCAACAAATTTAGATTTGTCAGAGCTCAATAAACTGTTGTTAAAATAAATGAATGTTTATTCGTCACACCTTTATTAATGTTAAGTAGAACATGCAAAGTTATTTAAAGGAATATATATTCACAAAGGAAAAATATTTAATTGAAGTGTGGATTATTTATCCATATATTAATTAAATGAAGCCTGGAATTTCATAAAAATAATTTAAAAGGAATATTACATCATATATCAATCATTTTCCTATAATTTTATTGCAAGCTGTTTAGGGATAGGGACTAGCTTTGATTCTGTATGTCTTTTTTTTTTTTTTGCTTTTTTTTCCCTTAAAATATTTTATTGGTACATTTTAGGAAAACAATACATTTACATTTATCATTGGGTGCTTGCACCTGTACATGGTGTATCTTGGTTCTTATTTTTTTCCCCCATTACCTGCGCACCCTTCACCCCCTACACCCTTCCCTATTTATTTATTTATTTATTTATTCCACCCTTCCCTATTTGCATAAATTTCTTTTCCATTTTTTTTCTTTTCTCATAATTTTTCCTTTCCCTCCTTTCCTTTCCCCTTCCCCTCCCACCGTCTCTACACCTTCGGACCTTTTCTTCCCATTTTAAATTATCAATTATTCATTTTAATGATTTTAATTCTTATTTACACTTTCAGTTTCTCACACTAGAGAAATTATTAAGCATTTACACATGTTCCTATTTATTTCACTTATGAGTACGGCCTCAATATGCATCCATTTTGCTATAAATGTCTATAGTTTCTTGTTCTTTATGGCTGAATAGTACTCCATTTTATAAAAAATCCCTGGTACCAAACCCCCCCCCCCACATCTTCTTTCTCCAGTTTTCAGGTGATGGGCACTTGGGCTGTTTCCAAGCTTTAGCTATTATGAACTGTGCTGATATAAACATGGGTGCACATATATTGCTGTGGTATTCTCTATGTTTTCATAAATACCACAGAGAAGTGATTTATTCATGCTGGGATTAAGTAAACATTTATTCATTCTAATTTAACTATATATGTGCTAATGACCTACATACATCGTTGGAATAAATAATATCCACAAATATCATATGAGTTTTGTTAACTTTTGTCTCTAGTATTATTCTTATCAAAGTCTAAACTAAGCAAATACTAAAAACCCAAATGTGGACTATTGTACCACTCAATCCTTTAGATAATTTAACAAATTGGAATGCCAGATGCATAAAAGAGTTAAGTCATATTGGCTCAATGTCTATGTCACTTTATGAATTGAAGTTGTCAATCTGAGAAAAACAGTATGTGAATTTCACGAAATTTGAATGTTGTGGCCATTGTTTCTGTTATTTTTAATTGTTTACATTTAAATGGCATTGTTGCAGACTCAATTTGTCAAGGAAATATATAAAAATTTATGCTCTTATGGAGAAGCAGAGGTGCCCTAGTGCTGAGAAGGTGAGCCACATGGGCAACAGCAGCACACATCGTCCCTCTTCCCCATTGAAATGAGAGGCCACATAAACAAGTCTCAAAAACAGACTTCCAGATCACCTAATGCAACCCCAAAGGAAAATGAGATGGAACAATCTGGCAGTCAACCACTTGTACTCCCTGAATTGGCAACAAAAGAGGATCTGAAAAAAAATTAAATAAGAAATAATTTCCCAGCCAAGATTGTGCCCATAGTGCAAGACATGATTGATAAATCCAGGGAGGACACAGATAAAAAAAAAAAAATGAGGAGCTGAGGAACATGATGGAATCCCAACATAGGAAATAACTGGAATCCATAAAACAGATGCAAACAGATTTCCAGGAGATTAAAAACAGCATTGAAATTTAAGCAACAGAATGAGCCATTGTGAGGACAGAATTTCAAATATAGGAGATAAGAGAGAAATTAGTGACCAGGAAAAGAAAAATTTCTTTAAAATAGTAAGGGACCACAGGAAATCAATCCAGCAGCTGCCAGATGATGCAAAGAAGAATAACATAAGACTGATCAGAGTCAATGAAAAAACAAGAGAGTGCAAATGACATAAAAATAGTGTTCCCAGAAGTAATGATAGAAAACTGCCCAAGAAGGGGAAAAGAATGTGACATAGAGAGAAGTGGGTCATATAGGACTCCAACAAGCGTTGATCAAAAAAAAATCTACACACAGGAATATAATAATAATAATAAGCATATTATAGTAATAGAAAAACAACAGAAGAACAAAATTCAGCAATCAGTTAGAGAAAAGAAACAAATCACATACAAAGCAAAGCCCATCAGAATCACAGCAGACTTCTCAATACAAGCCCTCAAAGCAAGAAGAGCTTGGAGTGACATATTTCAAGGCCTAAAGGAAAGCAGTCTCCAACCCAGATTGATGTACCCTACAAAACTGCTTCAAAATTGATGGAGAAGTAAGATACTTTCATGACAAAGAGCACCAGAGAAACTTCATGAATACCAAACAATACTCCAAAAAGTTTTGGACAATATCCTATGAAAAGACAACAAGAATCACAACACCAGGAAGCCCAGCAAATTAAATCCACTGGGCATGGAAAGAAATTAAATGGATATGGGGAGAATTCAACAAAAAGAAAAATTCATGACAATGATGAGTCAATATGTATGTTATAACCATCAATGTTAAATGTCTCAATTCACCAATCAAAAGAAATAGACTGGTAGAATGGGTCAAAAGGCAAGATCCAACAATATGGTGCATACAAGAAACACTTAATTCAAAAAGAAACTTATAGGCTGAAAGTTGAAAAGTGGAAAACAATAATCCATGCAACAGGAACCCCCAAAAAAGCAGAAGTAGCTATCCTCTTTGCAGGTCAAGTGGATTTCAAACCAACATTGATTAAGAGAGACAAAGAAGGGCACTACATCCTTGTAAAGGGAACGATCCAAGAGGAAAAGAAGACAATCATAAACATATATGCACCAAACACTAGTGTGCCCAACAATATAAAATAAATACTAATGGACATGAAAAATCTAATAATCACTAAAACCATAGTGGTAAGATACCTCAATACCCCACTGTAACAAATAGATAGATGAACTAGACAAAAAATAAGCAACAAAATACCAGAACTCAATCACACTCTTGAACTCATGAACTTAACATGTTTACAGAGTGTTCCACCGCAAAAAATAAGAATTCACATTCTTTTCAGCTGCACATAGGCTGTTCTCCAAAATAGACCACATACTTGCTCATAGAATATGGTTAAGTAAGTGTAAAGGAACTGATGTTATCTCCTGTTTATTATCAGAACATAGTGCACAGAAATTGGAGATCAATACCAAAAGAAACCACAAGAATTTCATAAACACATGCAAACTGAAGAACACACTTCTGAATAACCAATGGGTCACAAAGGAAATTAAAGAAGAAATCAGACAGTTCCTACAATTAAATGACAATGACAATACAACATATCAGAATCTATGGGACACAATGAAAGCAGTCTTATAAGGGAAATTCATAGCAGTGAATATTCATATTAGAAAAACAGAGCAAGCCCAATTACACAAGGTGATGTTGAACCCCAAGCTTCTAGAAAAAGAAGAGCAGGACAAACCCAAATCTCATACAAGGGAGGAAATTATAATAAAGATCAGAGCAGAAATCAATGCAATGGAGAATAAGAGAGTGATACAAAAAATTAATGAAGCTAAGAGTTGGTTCTTCTAAAAAATAAACA
Organism: Heterocephalus glaber; assembly: GCF_053883595.1. Lineage (NCBI taxonomy): Eukaryota > Metazoa > Chordata > Mammalia > Rodentia > Bathyergidae > Heterocephalus > Heterocephalus glaber. The sequence goes on along the minus strand of NW_028258320.1, from coordinate 32,872,717 downwards.
AAATTAAGAAACTCTTAGCCACCCTTGTCAGAAAAAGGAAAGAAAAGGCCCAAATCCATCCAATTAAGAAGGAAAAGGATAAAAGTACAATCAACCCAGCAGAAAACCAGAGGATCATCAATATCTACTTCAAGAACCTATACGACAATAAGATGGAAACACATAAGAAATGGACAGATTGCTAGATATGTATGAATTACCAAAGTTGAAATAAAAAGATGTAAAATTTCAAAACAACCCAATATCAATCAATTAAATTGAAAATGTAACTAATAATTTACCAATTAAGAAAAGCCTAGGTCCTGATGGCTTCACTGCTTAATTTTACAAGAAATTTAGAGAGGAACTACTGCCACTGTTGATTAAACTCTTCAATGAATTTGAAAGGGAAGCAATACTCCCAAATTCATTCCTAGAAGCAAGCATCACCTTGATCCCCAAAGCAGAGAAAGACCCAACCAAAAAAGAGAACTATAGGTAAATCTCACTAATGAACATAGATGCAAAAATACTTAGTAAGATACTGGCAAACAGAATGCAGAAGATCATCAAGAAGATCATACACCCTGATCAAGTGGGATGCATCCTAGGGATGGAAGGATGGCTCAACATACACAAATCAATCAATGTAATACACTATATCAATAGAGCCAAGGACAAATCTCTATGATCATCTCAATAGATGCAGAAAAAGCATTTGTCAAAATTCAACATGCACTTATGACAAAAATCCTATGAAAAATTGTACTAGATGGTCTGTACCTCAATCTGATGAAAGTCATCTATGAAAAGCCAACAGCCAATATCATACTAAATGGTTAAAAACTGAAATGCTTCACACTAAAATCAGGAACAAGACAAGGATGTCCACTATCACCACTTCTGTTCAATACAGTCTTGGAAACACTAGCCAAAGCAACTAGATAAGAGAAAGAAATAAAAGGAATAAAGATAGGAAATGAAGAAGTAAAACTGTCATTATTTGCAGATGACATGATACTCTATATAGAAGACCCCAAGAACTCCACCAAAGTCTTCTAGACTTAATAAACAAATTCAGTAAAGTAGCTGGATACTAGTGAACACCCAAAAATCAATAACTTTCCTCTACATGAACAACAGAATCCCTGAGAGAGAAATAGGGTAAAAAATTTCTTTCATAATAGCATCCAAAGAAAAGGAATACCTAGGAATCAACCTAACAAAAGAAATCAAAGACCTCTTCTCTAAAAACTATAGCACTCTGAAAAGAGTGATTGAAGATTGTATCAGAAAATGGAAAGACATCCCTTGCTTCTAGGTAGGAAGGATCAGCATAGTAAAAATGGCCATGCTTCCAAAATGGCTATACAGATTCAATGCAATCCCAATTGAAATTTCAGCAGCATACTTCATGGACCTTGAGAGAACAATCCAAAATTTTATTTGGAACAAGAAGAGACCTAGAATAACAAAACCAATTCTAGGCAACAGAGACATGGCAGGGGTATTACAACCCCTAACCTGAAACTATACTATAAAACTACTGTGATAAAAACAGCATGTTACTGGCAAAGAAACAGATCTGAGGACAAGTGGAACAGATTAGAAGACACAGAAACAACTCCAGACACAGTCAGCCACCTCATCTTCCACAAAGGATGCAAACACACTCACTGGAGGAAAGATAGCCTCTTTAATAAATGGTGCAGTAAAAATTAGGTTTCAACTTGCCAAAGATTAAAAATGGACCTTTTTCTCTCACCATGCACTAAACTAATATTGAAATGGATTAAGGATCTAAATATTAAAACATAAATGCCGAATTGCCTGGAACAAAGGTTAGGTAGAGCTCTTGAAGACATTGGTGTAGGAAAAGATTTTATGGACAAAACCTCAGTTTCCCATGAACTACCATAAACAATTAACAAGTGGGATCTCTTCTTACTAAAAAGCTTCTGCACAGCAAGAGAAACCACCAACAATGTGAAGAGACAACCCACAATGTGGGAAAGAAGTTTTCACCTGCTGTTCCACACACAAAGGTCTACCATCTAGAATCTATAAAGAATTTTTAAAAATCAGACCTCCCAAATTTAAAGACCCAATCCAAAAATGGACATCTGAAATGAACAGACATTTCTCAGACAAAGGAGCAGAAAGAGAGAATAAACATATGAAAAAATGTTCAACATCACTTATCTTTTGAGAGATGCAAAAGAAGGCAAAGGTGAGATTTTACCAGACCCCAGAAAGAATGGCCACTATCAAGAAATCAACCAATAACAAATGCTGGCAGGGTTGTGGGGAAATTGGGAACCTGCTCCAATGCTCATGGGAGTGTGGACTGGTGTAACCACTGTTCAAATCAGTATGGAGATACTTCAAAGAACTAGGAGTGAAAGTCCCATTTGACCCAGCTATTTCCCTGCTGGGTTTCCTCCCCAAAGAATTAAAAGAATCATACCACAGTGACAAATGTGCACCCATGTTCATAGCAGCACAATTTGTAATAGCTAAAACTTTGAAGTAGTCCAATTGCCCATCAACTAGAGACTGGAAAAAGAAAATGTGGGTTTTTTTTTTTTATAAAATAGAATACTACTCAGCCATAAATGAGAAATTAGAGGCATTTATAGCTAAATGGATGCACATTGAGGTGATACCCTTAAGCAAAATAAATATGACACAGCTGTGTAAATACCTAATCGTTTCTCTAGTGTGAGAAACTGAAAGTGTAAATAAGGACCAAAAAGTATAATAGATAATGTGAAAGTGGGAGAAAAGGGGCAAAGGGAAAGGGGAAGTAGGATGGGTAGGTGAAAGGAAAGAAGGGAATGGAATTAATATGAGAAAATGAAAAAATGGAAACAAAGTCTTTGTAAATAGGACGGGGTGAATGGATTGTAGGGAGGGCAGGGGAATGGGGAAAAATAAGAACCAAGAGAGATTATGTAAAGGTGCAAGTTTCCAATGATGAATGTCATTATATTGTATACTTTAATGTACAAAAAAAATTAAATGAAAAATCTATACTCTTATGTTCAAAACTTTCAAACAACCCCTTCCTTATAACGGAAGTTCTCAAACTAAAGACTCAGAACTCTTTTCTTCATTCATCAACTCAATTTGAAGGATTAATTTCTCTTCTGAAAATACAAAATATCATTTTCCTATGGTGAACATGACATTACTCCAGCTGGTAGAATAAAGTTATATGAATTTTTTTCTCTGCAGGTCCCACTTGATTTCTGAGCAAACATTACAAGGTGATCTTTTAGAATATAACCCATTGTCTTAAATTGAAAAGCAAGGCTTAATCAAAAATATATTTGGAAAAATATATATATTTGGTATCACTCAAAATATCTAATTCTGATAATCTGAAGATAGTAAAGTCAAATATAATTAATCAGTAGGGAGGCTCCTCCACCGCCATTCCATACTCCTAGGGTAGAGAAGGTGAGGCAGTCACAGCACCCAGAAGGGGCTCCTCTGCTGCTATTCCGTGCTCCTAGGGTAGAGAAGGTGAACCATTCCCAGCACCCAGAGGGAGGCTCCCCTACTTCCAATTCCTCACTCCTAGGGCAGATAAGGTGAGCCGCAGAGAAGGTGAGCCGCAGGGGTGCCAGAAGCATCCCCTCACCCGGTGGAAATGAAAAGACATGTAAACAAGCCTCAAAAACAGACTTCCAGATCACCTACAGCAACTCCAAAGGGAAACGAGATGGAACAATCTGATGCTCAACTACCTGGACGCTCTGAACTGGCAACAAAAGAGGATCTGGGAAAAATGAAATCAGAAATATTTTCTCAGTTAACAGCAGAGATTGTGCTAGTAGTGCAAGACATGATTAATAAATCTAGACAAGACACAAATAAAAAAATTAAGGATCTGAGGAACATGATGGAATCCCAACATATGAAAAAAATGGAATCCATAAAGCAGATGCAAATAGATTTCCAGAAGATTAAAAACTCCATCAAAAGTCTGCACAGCAGAATGAACCAATGTGAGGATAGAATTTCAGATAGAGAAGATAAGATTGAGATTAGTGACCAGGAAAAAAATTGCTTTAAAATTGTAAGGGAACATGAGAAATCAATCCAGCAGCTGCTAGACAATGCAAAGAAGAATAATGTAAGACTGACTGGAGTCAATGAAGAAAGAGGAGAGAGTGCAGATGACATAAAATAAAACTGTTCACAGAAGTGATGGCAGAAAACTTTGCAAGCAGCGGAAAAGAACTTGACATACAGAGAAGTTAGTCATATAGGACTCCAGCTAGCCTTGATCAAAAAAATCTACACATAGGCATATAACAGTTAGGATTCCAGAATCCCAACAGAAGAACAAAATTCTACAAGCAGTGAGAGAAAAGAAACAAATCACATACAAAGGAAAGTCCATCAGAATCACAGCACACTTTTCAATGCAAACCCTCAAGGCAAGAAGAGATTGGAGTGATGTATTTCAAACCCTAAAGGAAAACAGCCTCCAACCCAGATTGATATACCCTGCAAAACTATCTTTCAAAATTGATGGAGAAATAAGATACTTTCTGATAAAGAGCACCTCAGGAAATTCATGAATACCAAACCAGCACTCCAAAAAATTTTGGACAATATCCTAGGAAAAGACAATGAGGATCACAACTCCAGGAAGCACAGCAGAAGGAATCCACTGGGCATGACAAATTAAACACAAACTGGGAGAATCCAAGAAAAAGAAAAAGTTATAACAAGACTTTTAAAACTTATAAATTCATCTCCCTAATGAGTGTATAATTCAATGTTGTTATTGTACTGATTAGTATTTTTCTGATTCTAGAGTTGCACTCCTTTCCTTGTGCTGTACTGGCTATTTATTATCTTCTTATGTCTACTTTTAATTGGGTTGTCTATTAATGAGCTGTAAGAGTTCTTTATATATTCTGCTCATAGGTTATATGCATTGTAAATATGGTCTATTTAAGGACTACTTTCCATTTTAATGATGTCATTTAAAGTTCTAAATTTTGATGGAATCTCATTTATCAACTTTTTTCTTTTATACATCATAGTTTTTGTATCCTAGGTAGTTCTTGCCTACACTGAATTAATAAACATTTTCCCTTATAATTTCTTCTTAAAGTTTTATTCTTTTAGGCTTTCATATTTAGGTTCATAGATCCTTTCAACTTATTTTTATGTATGGAAATAAAGGGTTGAGGTTAATTTTTTATATACAGATACCAGGTGTTCTAGTGCCATTTGCTGAAAACACTATCTTTTCCTCAGCTCTTGAATTGAGTTTATATTCTATAAATGTTAATGTTATATAATCTTTCAAAACTCAGTGGACCATACATGTGTGGTTCTATTCCGATGATCTATATGTCTTTCCTTACACCAACACTGCCTTGATTACTGCAGCTTTCGCAGAAGTCTTAAAATTAGGTACTAAACGTCTTCCAACAGTGTTTTTTATTCTTTTTTTTCTATTTTTACTTTTCTAGGTCCTTTGTACTCCTACATAACTTTTAAATTTCTATATCCAATTTTTCATTTATAGCACATATACACAGACCTGAATTTTTATATATACCTTGTATTTTCTAATCCTGCTAAATTCAAATATAAGTTCTAGTAGCCCCTAGAGATTTCTTAGTATTTTCTCTGTAGATCATCATTTCATCTACATATAAAGATTTAGCTTCTACCTTGCCAATCCTATCCTAATTGTATCATTTTATTGCCAGACTATTTTGGTGGGGCCTAGGTTTCAAAGTTTAATGGATAGACAAAGAGTAAGCATATCTGCCTTTGTTCTCCACCTTAAGGAAAAAGCATTGTATCTTCTCCATTCATATAAGGCATTCTTGCTCAAAGTATGGAGTACATGTCTTTAATCTGTTGATAAGGTTCTGTTCTACTTTTAGTCTTCTGATGGCTTTTACCATGAACAGCTGTGGAATTTAGACTAATACTTTTTCTCCAACTAGTGACAGGATCATATGGCTTTTTCTTTTCCTCTGTTAAAATGATGACTTTGGGGGTGGATCTTCCAATGCTGCACCAGTACTGCCATCCCTATAATAAAACCACTTTCTACATACTGCCAGATCTGACTTCTAATAGTTTGCTTTGTTAAATAAATTTTTACCTATGTTCATACTTTTTTCTTCTATTATCTTTATCCAGTTTTAGTATTAGCACATTGTTGATTTCCAAAATGAGGGGAGAAGTGTTCCTTCTTTTTTCTGCTTTAAATGTTTGATATAATTTATCAGTTAAAATGTATATGAGCCTGCTGTCATATAGTTAGGTTTTCAAGCTAGGAATAAACTTTCTTTAATAGATGCTATTCAAATTTTATTTTTCCTCCAGAGTTAGTTTCATTAATTTGTCTTCCAAGGTACTTCTTAGAAGTTGTCAAATTTATTTCAAAATAGATTTTTGAAATATGCCTTCTATATCCTTTTAAATTCTGTAAAATCTGTGGTAATGTCTCCTAGGTCTTGATATTTTAATTTTAAAAATATATAATGGATATTGTGTAATAGGAAGTAAAGGAGCAGGGGAAGTGGGAGGCATAGGGGAAAGGAAAGAAGGGAAAAGAAAAAATATGAAAAAAGGTAAAAATTGGAAACAAAATCTTTGCAAATAGGGAAGGGTGGAGAGGGTGAAGGGAAAAAAAATAAGAACCAAGATACTCATGTAATGATACAAGATCCCAATGATGTATATAACTGTATTTTATACCTAAAATGTACCAATAAACTTAATGGGGAAAATATATAATTATTCAGTAAAAACCTACTATTGTTTCAGTCATATTCCGAAAGGCAAAGCAGTGATATGACTTGCAAAAATGAACTGAGCAAATTATGGATTATAATACGTTAGTCATTAAATACCATAGTCCGCTTCTCTCCCAGTCTCTAGCTTTGGTTTCTCTGGTTTCAGTTACTCATTTCAACCACAGTCCAGAAAGAGTAAATGAAAAATTCTAGAAATAAAAACTCCTAGGTTTTAAATTTTATCCATGCTGTCCTGAGTAGAATAAAATTTGCATCTTCTCTCTCCATCCTGGCTATAATGTTGATGATCTTTTCAACCAGGTAGCCACACTGTATACACCTGCAACCCATATATTAGTGACTTAGTGACTTAGACATCTCAGTTATCAAAGTGATGTGGTACTGCAATCTGTGTTCAAGTAACTCTTTTATTGCTTAACAATAGCCCCAAAGTGGAAGAGAAATGTTATTGACTTTGAGTGTATTGTTATAACTGTTATACTTTATTATTATTATTAATCTTTTACTGTCTAATTTATACACAAAAATTTATTATAAATATTCATTTATGGGAGAAAAAAATGTTAGCATATTTAGATTTTAGTACTATTGGAGGTTGTAGTCATTCATGAGGGATATCTGAACACATCGCAAGGAGATCAGCGAGGAAAGACTACAATAATTAATAAAATTATATGAAACACGCAATCATGGTAATCATAATTTATTGACACACAGGTCAGACAAGATGTATATAGCACATTTTTAAGTTTTATTGAAGGCTACTTGTCAGTTTTCTCAACATGACTCACTGTTGGGAATTTACTCTATTGATATGTTTACAAATATTCAAAGCTTTCCACATTCAACATATTTAGTTCTTCATTTTCAGTAAAAGAGAATAAAATTTAAAAATCTGTCAAAAGTAGAATTCTGAAACAGAATTACATACATGTGAAAAAATATTATATAGCTGAGAAAAGAATCTGAGGAAGTTACCCAATATTCTTACAAGAAAATCCAGCAAGAGGCATGTACTGATTCAAATTTTTAGAAATGTATATTGAAAATCTGCAAATAAGCAACAAATTAATAAAAGAGAAACTCTCAACTGGAGGACTGAAAAGACACAGTTGTGTGAGTAACTGTACTAGTAAGATTTTTAGCTTTCCTTTCTGTGTCTATATATACATAATGAGAGTTATCAAAAACTAGAGTGTGTGTTTAAATTTTTAAAACAATTATTATACTAAAAGAGAGATTGTTATTAACCCCCTCACAATATTTCTCTTCACTTCCAACACAAATTATCCCATCATTGATGCCAGTTTTTGAAGCAGTTTCAGAAGTCCTCCCTCATGAGTGTCTTTAGTTTCGCTGTTCAAGCTGCCTCAATGTACCAAATCCTTTCCAAATCTTTACCTTCCATTCATTCTAGCTTTGAAGAACAGCCAGGAGTTGCACAGTGCCAGTTCCTATAAATAAGGTGGATTAGGATATGCCATAATATTTTTATCATCCTTTCGATTGCATGACACTCAAGCAGCAGCATGCACTGTATTTTTGATCATACCTCATAAAGAAACTCAAGGGGATTAATAACAATATGTCTTTTACTGTAATAATTTTTAAAATTTAAGCATTTATCATCTTTTGTATGATCACTCCTTCTGTATGCACATGCATTCATGTCAGTATGAAGTATGTACATGTAATATACATATGTATTTACGTATATATTTTAATAAATACCTATACGCTGAAAAGTGGCTTACAAACTCTGAGACATTACATTCTGATAACAGCATGTTTTTGTTTTTGAAGAGCTTTTCTCTCATTGTTAGGCACACTGCTTTTTAGTAATAAACTGAAAATATGTGCCTGATGATTTTCAGTTCTTCGCCAGAACAGAGAAACCAGTATCCTGTGTCTGGGAAATCACAGTTAATTATTTGATATTTTAATCTTGCCTTTATTTTCCTCTTCCCAAAATGTAACCGAATAAGTACATGCAGTTCCTGAGAATCCGGTCTCTAATTTTCTGATCTAATTTAGATGTTTATAGGATAAAAGAATGCTTGTAGTGCTTTTAAATTCAATTATGGGTTAAACGGGAGCAATGAAAAGACTGCACTGGCTCTAGTATAAATTACCTTCTCTCTGCAGGAGGAGCATTATCCGTTGCTTGGACAGTGAGCGCGTAAGTCTGCCCGACTATCAGTTCCACCCCAGGAGCGACGGTGATCAGCCCTGTTGTTTTATTGATGATGAAATCTCCCTGAGCCCCGACCAGGATTTCATATGTGATCTCTCCATTTGACCCTTCATCTGCGTCAACTGCAGTGAGCTGAAATTGAAAATCACAGCATAAATCCTCTTGGGACTCAACTCTTTACCCTTGTGTCATTTCTCCCCCCCAAAAACATAGGAAGCTTGGTTTCAAAGACAAAACATGAGAAAGATTTCTTGTCAAATATGCCCTTGTTTTCTCAAATTGAGGCTATGGTGTACTGTTATCACACATCAGTTTAGGAAAGACTTTTTTTTTTTTTCTTTTTTGAGAGCGACAAGGAAAAACAGTGTTGGATACTATAGAATAGCTTTAATTCCATAAAAGAAAAAAAATAAGGAAAATCTTATCATAAAATCTAGTATTCCTACAGGAAATTTCACATTATTTTCTACCTCATTCCTGTTCTTCACATAAACACACATATTACTACCATCTGAAACTAGAAAAAATATAATAAGCAAAGTTAGTTTGCCTTTATTACTGCCAGCTTTCTCTTTGTTCTGTTATTTTCCATCCTAATGTTCTCCTGCCTTATAATCTTGTTCATCCTGATTATAAAGGACAAATAAGACCTAGAGTTTTACAAAGAAGCAAATGGATCTCTAATTATAAAATAGCAAGCCTAACCTAACCTAAGAAACACCTTTTTGAGAAAAGACAATATATTCATAGCCCCTAATATGACTTCAAATGCCTATAGAGCTAATAATATGTGCACATTCATAATCATTTTGAGGCAACTGGTATCCAATAAAGAATATATCTGGGTCATTTTATATGAACAAATAACTATTAACTCTATAATGAACATTTATTATTTACTATGTTTATAATTCTCCTTGACTTCCTGAAGCATGTAAATTTACTAAAGACGGTGAAAGAATAAAGATGGATTCTAGAAGGAAATCATATCATATGCCTATATACATTCATAGAGTCTTCTGTTTTTAGCATACCAAAATTGATATACAGAGGAAAAAGGAGGGAGGGCTCACATTACAGAGGGAAAGACAAAAATTTCCTTCTGAGTAAAGAAAACATATAATTATAATAAATTAACATGTGGAGATGTTTTAAGTAATTACATTTTCTCAGGTATTTCAAATCTTTCTGTTTTACTTCTATGAAGTGATATTTTGCTATACTGGAAATCTGGTGAACATTCTGGTACAAAAGGTTTAATAAAATGTGAATTTTCACATTTACCTTGACAATTCAATTCAGTGTCAAGGACGCCATGTTAGTTAATGGCCCATTTAAAGATTTGGATTTAGTATCCTCAAGAAATGTAAACATATACTATATCATGCTTAAGGAAATATATGTTGCATGTTCTATTTCTATTTGTATTATACATTACATTTAGAGTGATAATGTGGCAGAAATAGCAGTAGTAAAAATAATTGAAAAGGCAAAAGGAAATTAATGTAGCTAAATTCTGACATTGGTTATTTTAAGGTAGACAGATGTGGCTGCCAGGAGAAAAGGCATTTCATGAAAGGATTCTGGAATTTATCTGGGTATGACAAGCATAGATCTGAAGGCAAAGGAGAAGGAAACTATTTGAAGAAGCAATCAAAGTAAAGAAAAATATTTATGGAGAATTTTTTAAGTCAAGCAAGTCTCTTTGTCCACGCATAAAGTTAGAAAACCAGAAGGTGGGGGAACCAGAGGAGATATCAATTTTGATTATAATAAATCACTTAAACAAAATGTCTCAGGAAATCTTAATTAAAATTTAGCTCAAACTGGATTCAATATTAACATTCTTCCTGGGATTAAATTAGCTAAAGGAATTTAATGATAAATGACAACTCATCAAGTTACAGAGAGATGTTGAGAAGTGTGCTTCAGGGACGTAGGTATTATGGCTAGTCTTATTTAACATTTTCATAAATGAGGGTGGAAGGAAGGATAAGCTGGGTGATAATTAAATTGAGGAAGGCACCCATCTGGGATGTGCTGTAAATACCAGCAGTGCTGCAAAGTACAGGCAATGGAAACACCCCTGAAATTTCAGAGCCATTCAACCACAGATACGTAAACATGTTCAGGGAACACAACTAGCTACCAATAATCTATTAGCAAGTGAAAAGTTTTTTAAACAATTGATTATATCTTTAGGTTAATAGCTTTATACTGTTTAGCCTTTTAGTACTAAATAATAAAGAATCAACACAATTTTGCCTATATGCAAACAAAATAATTTGAAGAAATAATTGGTAGTTGAGGATTAGAAAAAGAAACAATGACTCTGAATACCTAACCGATATTAATATCTTCTGTGCAAGAAACTGATTACACAACTCATGCTTTTAAACGTCAGTGATACTATCGAAGAGATGCTCCCTTTGTAATCTAGGGTATATTTGGTAGAGCTTTAAATGCTGATTTTGTGCCAAATTATGGTGAGGACTTAATTTAATGACAGCTATACAAATGTGACCAGTGTCAATAAAGTATATGCATATGAACCTCATTTCTAATTTAGAGAAATCTGCCTCCTAAGTTAAAAGTGGATGAGGAAGGAGTTGATTGACATGGTGCAGTCAATGTGGCATTTGCATGCCTCATTTGAAAGTAAAAATAACCCATTTTAAATTTTTTTAATCATTAAGATATCTAAATATGAAAACATAGAGCTGTTTGTCTATGCATTTCTCTTTTAGGATGTATAGCTGTTCTTTTTATGAGATTTAATCTTATCTATCAAAATCCCTTACTAATATTCAAATATGTGCTTATTCCAGCTGACCCCATCCTTTCTTCACTCTTGAAAAATAAATAAAGCCTTCTTTTCCCCTACTTTCCCTTCTTAAATCTGCCTGCAGTTCACTTCTCTCTTCAATTGCTATTTCATGGTTCTGAGAAATGGGAAATATGGTTTTATGTGAAAGAACAAATAATGTGAAAGAAAAGTGTACCAAGCTGAAAAAAAAACATTCAATCTGGAGTCTCAAACATGACAATTGGAAAGAATAAAAGGCATAGTTCATACATAAATAACTCTGAGACCACAAAGGATAATGTACAAGTAATTAACATGGTATTTTATATGAATACATTTTCAGTAGAAATAAATTGTGGCTTAGTTTAGAATGAAATACGTGTGGTGTACTTGGTGCTCTCACCATCCACTCTCACCACTGCTTCCTATACACCTCATCTAAGATTAAGTGCCACACAGAATAAAACAGCACCGGGAAATAGAATTTCGTTGATGACACACTGTTCAGTTAGGCCTGATGCTAAATTTTCTAGTGAAAACTCTTGATACATTACTCCAAAATTCACTTTAAAAAAGCTAATTTTAAAGTCATTTCAAATGTAACAATTCTGAATTTTGTACAAAAGTTCTATAATATTTTTCTTGGTTTTGGTACAATTTTGATAGACATCATTAAGATAGAGATATCATTAATGTACATTAAGACATTGGTGTGTGGTGCCATATGATCACTCATAGATGAAACTAGCTTTAACACATAATTATTCATCACAATGAGCAAAGACTTTATTGTGCCTTTGAATAGAAATTAAAATGAACTCTAAGAATAATAAAAATATAGTCGCAAGTAAATATTTTCTCTGCTAATTGGTGCACTTTAATAAACAATAATTAACTTATAACTGAGAATATTTAAAAATATATAGTTTTGCAGAATGGACTCTGGATTGGTGGCATGCTAAAACATGTAAATCTGAGTTGAGAAAAGTCTAGAAAATAGGGCATTCTTTTCAGAAGGAGAGAGCTTTAGAAGTAAGAAGCAGCTGAGATCACTTAGTAACAATAATAATAATAGAATTAAAATCTAAACTTAAAGTAAAATAACCACTGGGAGGAAAATATTCATCTCAAAATAATTGAGGAGTACCCTCAATGGTCTCAGAAAATGTGGCAGTAACTAAGCATAAGTTAAAATTGGTAAATAAAACTTGCCCTGTGGAGTTTTTTTGGAGTTTCCTCTCAATCAGAGACTTTTTATTATAATAAAAGAAATTCATTTAGACAAATATGACATATACAATTAAAAAGAACATAAGAAACAATAAATGATTAAGAGAATAGATTTGAAAGTCTGTTGGGGATATATTTAAGATAAAAAATTAAAGATGAGAATAGATTTGAAAAAAACAGATTAAGAGCAATTTGGGTTAAAGGGAAGGGTGTGTGTGAAGACAATGAATTACAAGGAAAATAATAGAGTCATATGCTGCATAATGTTTTGGTAGACAATGGACATCATAGACAATTGTGGTTTCATAAGATTATAATGGAGCTGAAAAATGGCTATCACTTTGAGATGTAGCCATGGTAATATTACAATGCAATGCACTGTGAACATGCTGGTGGTGATGCTGGTGTAAATAAACATTTGCACTGCCAATTGTGTAAAAGTATACTACATGTAGTTATTTATGTTCATATATAGTAGTTGGTAAAGTTAATAAATGACTACATTACTGGTTTATGTGTGTATTATTTGTACTATATTTTTATCATTACTTTAGTATGTACTCCTACTTAAAAAAAGTTTAGTAAAACAGCATGCCGTGGTATGTCAGCAGCAGCCTCATACATCTTTTAACCATATCTCTTCATGTCATATAGAGTGACTTTTACCATTTAGGTTTTCATATTCATAGTCATGCTGTTCGCACAATGACAAAATTGCAAAAAAATGTATTCCTCACAATGTATCCCTGTCCTTATGAAACACAAGAGTCTACTAAAGCATTATTAGAGAGGCTGAACTTGATGAACGGGGAAAAGATTAGGCCATCAAGCATGGCAGAGACAAGGAGAGGCAAGTAGATAAAGATTTTCATACACTATGAAAAAAGACTTTGATATTCACAACCAGAGTAAAAATTAAAGAAACTACATGTTTTGATATCTAATATACATAAGAATATCTCATTATAATAATATTCTCATAATATTCTCATTTTGTGGTTTGTTTTGTTTTGAATTGAGGGAAAAAGTGCAGAAAAAGCTGGAGAAAGTGAGATGATTTTATTTTATTATTATTATTTTATTTATTTTCTTTTGGTACTGGGGATCGAACTCATGTCTTTATGCTTTCAAGACGGGCGACGTAACCACTGAGCTAAATCCTCAGCCCCAATTTTAGATAAGATGGTCGTAAGAGAAGGATAATGAAGGTGAATTATTTTAATAGCACTTATTTATAGTGAAAATGATTATTGAAATCTATTGGCCTTCAAATATTTACCCAAATGTTTCACATCTGATTTAGATAACAAAATATAAGTAGAGACAGAAACATTTTCATAAACAGCATAAATATTGTGCAACTAATATAAATAAATAAATTATTTTCCATGATATGCAAAGGCTATATAGTCTTCTGACTTCATCAAAAGAGATTTGATTATTTAGATTGACAAAAATTTGAAATATTTAATTACAATCATTGCCAGAATCTTAGGGTACCACGGATCAATTGGATCTTTTTTGGCTGTATTTATGTTATATCTGAAAGCCTTAGGCTAACTCTTTTTAGATTAAGAATTTTGTTATATTTTAGGTATACATTATGATCATATTCATTATTGGAAATTTGTGCCTGTACATATTTTGGTTCTTATTTTTTCTCATTCCCTTTCCCTTCCTTCAACCCATCCACCCCTCCCTATTTACATAAGCTTTGTTTCCATTAATTTTTTTCTTTCTCTTCTCTTTCTCTTTTTTTTTCTCTCTCTCTTCTTTCCTTTCCCTCACTGCACTCCTTCCCTAGTTTCTCTTCCTCTTTGAATATTTTCTTCCCATTTCACAATATCTATTATACATTTTCATTTTCATTTACACTTTCACTTTCTCGCACCAAGAAGATAATTCAGTATTTACATCTGTGTGTCCTATTTATTTCACTTGAGATTATGGCGTCAAGGTGCTTTCATTTAGCTATAAATGTCTGTAGTTTATCTTTCTTTATGACTGAGTACTACTCAATTTTATAAAACACAAACACACACATCTTCTTTATCCAATCACCAGTTGATGGGAATTTGGGGTGTTTCCAAGATTTAGCTATAATAAACTGTGCCATTATAAACATGGGTGTGAATATACCACTATGGTCTGATGCTTTTAATTCTTTCAGGAATATTCCCAGAAGGGGAATAGCTGGGTCAAATGGGACCTCTAATACTAGTTTTTTGAGGAATCTCCACACTGATTTCCACAGTGGTCGCACCAGTCTACACTCCCTCCCACCAACAGTAGAGAAATTTTTCTTTTTTCCCAAAGCCCTGCCAACATTTGTTATTGGTTGATTTCTTGATAGCAACCATTCTTTCTGGAGTAAGATGGAATCTCAACATTGTTTTCTTCTGCATCTCTCCAGTGACCAGTGATGTTGAACATTTTTTTCATATGTTTATTTGCTGCTTCTACTTCTTCTTTTGAGAGATGTCTATTCATTTCAGATGCCCATTTTGGATGGGGTCTTTAGATTTGAGGGATCTCATTTTTTAAAATTCTTTACATTCTAGATAGAAGTTCTTTGTCTGGGGAACAGCTGGTAAATTTTTTCCCACCTCATAGGTTGTCTTCACTTTGTTGGAGGCTTCTCTTGCTGAGCAGAAGTTTTTTAATGAGATAAAATCCCAATTGTTGATTCTTCGTGCTACTTCCTGTGAGACTGAGGTTTTGTTCATGAAATCTTTTTCTATGCCAAAGTCTTCAAGAAGTCTACCTAATTTATCATCCAGCAGGTTTAATACTTCTGTTTTAATATTTAGATCTTTGATCCATTTCAATTTTAGTTTAATGAATGGTGAATGAAATGGGTCTAATTTTAATCTTTGGCAAGTTGAAACCCACTTTTTCCAGTACTATTTGTTAAAGAGGCTATCTTTCCTCCAGTGAGAGTGTTGGGCTCCATTCTCAAAGATGAAGTGGCTTAGTATGTCTGGAGTTCTTTCTGCATCTTCTAATCTGTTCCACTGATCCTCACATCTGCTTCTTTGCCAGTACCGTTTTGTTTTTTTTTTTTTATGACAGTAGCTTTGTGGTATAGTTTCAAGTTGGAGATTGTGATACCCCCTACTTTGTCTTTGTTGGCTAGAATTGTTTTTGCTATTCGTGGTCTCTTTTGGTTCTAAATGAATTTTTGGATTGTTTTCTCAAGTTCCGTTAAATATGCTTTTTGAATTTCAATTGTTATTGCATTGAATCTATATAGCAGTTTTGGAAGTATGGCCATTTTTATAGTATTAGTTCTTCCTACTCAGAGGCAAGGGATGTCTTTCCATATTCTTATATCCTCATCTATTTCTTTTTTCAGATTGCTGTAGTTTTCAGAGTACAGATTTTCTATTTCTTTTGTTAGACGGATTCCTAAGTATTTCATTTTTTTGTATGCTATTGTGTAAAGAATTGTTTCTCCGGTTCCTCTCTCAGTGAGTCTGTTGTTTGTGTACAGGAACACTATTGATTTTTTTGTGTTGACTTTGTATCCAGCTACTTTACTGAATTTGGTTATTAGTTCTAGAAGACTTTTGGTGAAGTTCTTGGGGTCTTCTATATAGAGTACCATGTCATCTGCAAATAATGACAATTTAACTTTTTTTCATCTCTCTATTCCTTTTATTTCTTTCTCTTGTCTAATTGCTATGGCTAATGTTTCCAGAACTATATTGAACAGAATTGGCGATAGTGTAGATCCTTGTCTTGTTCCTGTTTTTAGCATGAAGGATTTCAGTTTTTGACTGATTAGTATGATATTGGCTGTTGGTGTTTCTTAGATGGCTTTTATCAGTTTGAGATAAAGATCATTTATTCCAATTTTATGTAGGGTTTTTTATCATGAATGGGTGTTGCATTTTGTTCAATGCTTTTTCTGCATCCATTGAGATGATCATATGGATTTTATCCTTGGCTCTGTTAATATAGTGTATTACATTTATTGATTTGCATATCTTGAACAATCCCTGCATCCCTAGGATGAATCCTACTTGGTCAGGGTGTATGATCTTCTTGATGATCTTCTGAATTCTATTTGCTAGTATCTTATTAAGGATTTTTTATCTATGTTCATTAGTGAGATTGACCTATAGTTTTTTGGTGCAGTCTTTCTCTGCTTTTGAGATCAAGTTGATGCTTGCTTCCAGGAACGAATTTGGAATTACTGCTTCCATTTCAATTTCATTAAATAATTTTGGAAGTAGTGGCATTATTTCTTCTCTAAATTTCTTGTAGAATTCAGTAGTGAAGTGATCAGGACCTGAGATTTTGTTGTTGTTGTTGATAAATCATTATGTTTTCAATTTCATTTGATTGATATTAAGTTGTTAAGAATTATTATATCTTCTTGTTCTACATTGGTAATTCATATGTGTCTAGGAATCTGTACATTTCTTCTGTGTTTTCCACCTTATTTGGGGTAGAAATTCTAAAAGTAGGAATTGATGACACACTGGATGTCTGCTGGATCTGTTCTTATTTTTTCTCCCATTACCTGTGTACTCTTCACACCCTCCACCATTCCCTATTTATGCAGACATTGATTCCTTTTTTTTTTTTCTCATAACTTGTCCTTTCTTCTTCCCTTTCCCCTTCCCTTTCCCTTTCCACCAACCCCTAACCCTTGGAACTTTTCCTATTTCAAATTAACATTTATTCATTTTAATCATTTTCATCCTTATTTACAATTTCAATTTCTCACATTAGAGAAACTATTTGGTATTTACACATGTGTGTCCTATTTAGTTCACTTAAAAGTATGGCCTCAATATGCATCCATATAGCTATAAATGTCTCTAGTTTCTCATTCTTTATGGCTGAGTAGTACTCCATTTTATAAAAAACTATGTTTTCTTTATCCAGTTTCCAGTCGATGGGCACTTGGGCTGTTTCCAAGCTTTAGCTATTACAAATTGTGCCACTATAAACATAGGTGCACATGTATCACTGTGGTACGATTCTTTTAATTCTTTGGGGAAGATTCTCAGTAGGGGAATAGCTGGGTCAAATAGGACCTGTAGTCCTAGTTCTTTGAGGTATCTCCATACTGATTTCCACAGTGGTTGCACCAATCTACATTCCCACCAACAATGGAGAAGGGTTCCTTTCTTTCCACACCCCCACCAGCATTTGTTATTGGTTGATTTCTTGATAGCAGTCATTCTTTATGGGGTGAGGTGGAATCTCAGTGTTGTTTTCACCTGCATCTCTCAAATGACCAGTGATGTTGAACATTTTTTCATATATTTATTTGCTGTTTTTACTTCTTTGTCTGAGAAATATCTGTTCATTTTGGATGCCCATTTTTGAATTGGGTCTTTGAATTTGAGGGGTCTGATTTTTTTCAGTTCTTTATATATTCTCAATAGTAGACCTATGTCTGAGGTACAGCTGCTAAAATTTCTTCCCACATTGTAGGTTGTCTCTAAGCTCTGTTGGTAGTTTCTCTTGCAGTGCAGAAGCTTTTTAATACAATGAGATCCCAGTTGTTGATTCTTTGTGCTAGCTCCTGTGCTACTGTAGATTTGAAATCAATGCAATGGAGACTAAGAGAATGATACAAAAAATCAATGAATCAAAGAGTTGTTTTTTTAAAAGAATAAATAAAATTGATAAAGCTTTAGTGAACCTTATCAAAAAAAGGAAAGAAAAGGCTCAAATCCATGCAATTAAGAATGAAAAAAGTGAAGCCACAACAGAACCAGCAGAAATCCAGAGAATCATCATTACCTACTTTGAGAAACTGTACTCTAATAAAATAGAAAATACAGAAGAAATGGGCAGATTCCTAGATACATACGAACTGCCAAAATTAAATGAAGAAGATATAGAAATTCTAAACACCTCAATAACAATGAGTGAAATTGAAAATGTAATAAAAAGCTTACCAACAAAGAAAAGCCCAGGTCCTGATGGTTTCACTGCTGAATTCTACAAGACATTTAAAGAAGAACTATTGCCATTAGTCTTTGAACTCATCAAGGAAATTGAAAGGGAAGGAAGGCTTCCAAATGCATCCCTGGAAGCAAGTGTTATTTTGATTCCAAAACCAGGGAAAGACCCAACCCAAAAAGAGAACTACAGACCAATCTCCCTAATGAACATAGATGCAAAAATCCTCAACAAGATACTGGCAAACAGAATACAGAGGGTCATCAAGAAGATCATACACCTTGACCAAGTCAGATTTATATAAGGGATGCAAGGATGGTTCAACATCTATAAATCAATAAATGTAATACACTATATTAACAGAGTCAAGGACAAAAGCCATATGATCATCTCAATAGATGCAGAAAAAGCATTTAACAAAATCCAACACTCATTCACCACAAAAACACTACAGAAAATTGGAATAGAAGTTCTTTATCTCAACCTGATTAAGGCTATCTATGAAAAGCCAGCAGTCAACATCATACTAAATGGTCAAAAACTGAAAACGTTCACACTAAAATCAGGAACAAGACAAGGATGCCCAGTGTTACCACTCCTGTTAAATATTGTTCTGGAAACATTAGCCATAGCAATTAGAAAAGAGAAAGAAATAGAAGGAATAAAGATAGGAAAGGAAGAAGTGAAACTGTCATTATTTGCTGATGATATGATACTTTACATAGAAGATCCAAAAATCTCAGTCAAAAGTCTTCTAGACCTAATTGACAGATTCAGTAGAGTAGCTGGATACAACATCAAGACTCAAAAAACAATAGCCTTCTTATACTCAAATAGCAGACCATTGAGAGAGAAATTTGGGAAATAATGCCTTTCACAATAACATCTAAAAAAATGAAATATCTAGGAATCAACCTAACAAAGGAAGCAAAAGACCTCTACACTGAAAACTATAGCTCTCTGAAAAAGGAGAGCGAACAGGATATACGAAAATGGAAAGATATCCCTTGTTCCTGGGTAGGAAGAACCAATACAATGAAAAGGGCCATACTTCCAAAACTACTATATAGATTCAATGCAATGCCAATTGAAATTCCAACAATATACTTCACAGAACTAGAGAAAAAAAATCCAAAAATTCATTTGGAAGCAGAAGAAACCTAGAATAGCAAAAGCAATTCTAGGCAACAGAGACATGGCTGGGGTATCATAATCCCCAACTTTAAACTATACTACAAAGCTATGGTGATAAAAGCAGCATGGTACTGGCAAAGAAACAGACCTAAAGATCAGTGGAATAGATTAGAAGATACAGAAACAACTCCAGACATACTTAGCCACCTCATCTTTGACAAAGGAGCCAACCACCCTTATTGGAGGAAAGATAGCCTACTTAATAAATGGTGTTGGAAAAACTGGATTTCAACCTGTCAGAGATTAAAACTAGACCCAAACCTATCACTGCACACTAAACTAAGATTGAAGTGGATTAAAGATCTAAATATTAAGACAGAAACACTAAACTTGCTGGAAGATAAGTTAGGTAGAACTCTTGATGACATTGGCATAGGAAAAGACTTTATGAACCAACTCTTTTGTTTGTTGATTGTTTGTATTGTTCTCTTAGTCTCCACTGAGTTGATTTCTGCTCTGATTTTTATAATTTCTTCCCTTGTATGATATTTGAATTTATCTTGCTTTTCTTTTTCTAGGAGCTTGAGGTTCAGCATTAGGTTATTTGAACTCTCTCTGATTTCCTAGTATAGGTATTTAGTGCTATGAATTTTCTTCATAGAACTGCTTTCATTGTGTCTCATAAATTCTGGCACACTGTACTGGCATTTTCATTTAATTGTAAAAATTGTCTAATTTCTTTGTTAATTTCCCCTGTGACCTATTGGTTGTTCAGGAGGATATTATTCAATTTCCATGGGTTTGTCAAGTTTTTGTGGTTTCTTTTGTTATTGATCTCCAATTTCATTGTGCTATGGTCTGATAATATATGAGGGATTATATCAATTCCTTTGCATTACTTAAGCATATTCTATGAGGTATCATGTGATCTATTTTGGAGAAGGACTCTTTTGCAGCTGAGAAGAATGTATATTCTGTTTTTGTGTGGTTGAAACCTCTGTAGACATCTATTAAACCCATTTGTTCAAAAGTTTTTTTCAGTTCTAGTACTTCCTTGTTGTTTTTTGTCTAGTTAATCAGTCTATTTGTGCCAGTGCAGTCTGTTTGTCCCACTAATTATTGTATTAGTGCTTCTTTGGTTTTTCATGTCCATTAACATTTGTTTTGTATGGTTGGATTCACTATAATTTGGTGAGTATATATTTATGATTTTCATTTCTTCCTCTTGGACTGTTCCCTCAACATAGATGTAGTGACATTCTTTGTCTCTCTTAATTAGTTTTGGCTTGAAATCCACTTTGTCAGCAAGTGGGATAGCTACATCTGTTTATTTTCCAAGTCCCTGTCACATGGAGTAATATTTTCCATCCTTTTACTTTCAGTCTATGAATTTCTTTTGAATTAAATATGTTTCTTGTACATGATATATTATTGGATCTTGCTTCTTAATCCATTCTGCCAATCTGTTTCTTTTGATTGGTGAATTGAGGCCACTGACATTCATGTTTATAACTGATATGTACTGACTTATCCTTGTCATTATATTTTCCTATTGTTAGCTCTTTTATTTTTTATTTTTCCTCCCTCTGCATTTAATTTCTTGCCTTGCCTGATAGGTTCATTCTTTTAGGCTTCATGGCATTGTGACCCTCATTCTTTCTTTCTAGGATATTCTCTAGAATTTTTTGGAGTGCTAGTTTATTGTTCATGAAGTTTCTTACGCATTCTTTGTTGTGAAAGTATCTTATTTCTCCATTGATTCTGAAAGAGAGCTATGTAGAATGCATCAATATGGGTAGAAGGTTGTTTGCCTTTAGGGCTTAAAATATGTCACTCCAAGCTCTGTTTGACTTGAGGGTTTGTGTTGAGAAGTCTGCTGTGATTCTGATGGGCTTTTTGTATGTGATGGGTTTTTTTTCTCTAAATGCTTTTAATATTTTTGTTCTTCTGTTTTGATTCTGGGATCTTGATTATTATATAACTAGGTGTAGATTGTTTTTGATCGCAGCTAGTTAGAATCTTATATGCCTCACTTTTCTGTATGTTAAATTATTTTTCCCTAACTGGGAATTTTTCTGCTATTACTCCTGCGAACAGTTTCTTTTATATATCATTTGCACTATCTGCTTTTTCATTGTCTCCTGCTTTTTCATTGTCTCTGATCAGCCTTATATTATTCTTCTTTACATCATCTAGCAGCTGCTGGATTAATTTCTCATGGTCCCTCGCTATTTTTAAGAAATCTCTCTTTTCATGGTCACTAACCATGATCTTGGTTCTATATTTGATATTCTGTCCTCACATTGGCTTGTTTCTCTGTGTTTACTTGCAGTGGAGTATTTCGTTTCCTGGATATCTGTTTGAATGTGTTTCATGGATTCCACTTCTTTCCTATGCTGGATTTTCATGGTTTCCATCATGTTCCTAGGTTCCTGTATTTTTTAAATCTATGTGTGTTCTAGAGTTATTAATCATGTCTTTCATTATGGTCATCATCTCTCTTGTTATCTGAGAAATTATTTCTGATTTCATTTTTTCCAGACCCTCTTTCATCTGTTTTGCTACTTCCTTTGTTACCTGTTCAGGGCATCCAAGTGGTTGCATTTCAGATTGTTCCATTTTATTGTCCCCTGCATTTACCTTTGGTGATCTGGAAGTGTGGGATTGCATCTTGTTCAGATGTCTTCCCATTTCTATTTTTTTGCTGTTGTTGATGCTTTTTGGTTTAATTCCTGGATTGCTGCTTGTATATTTCTAATTGCAAGTGTCTTTATTGCTAGTATTTGGAACCCTTATGGAATGTTTGCTTCTCAGAGGTGTCTTCCAAGTATAGCTGGTCTTTGGGTTTTGAGTCTGTGATGATTGCCCTTAGATAATCTGGGTGTTGGTGCACCATGAAGGATAACTGATTAGAACAATCACATCACCTTGGCCAAAGTAATATAATGAGCATGAACAATGACATCAAACACAGTTTAGAAAATGGTAAATTGTGGTAACTCTTAATCTGTCACCTTTAACCACATGAACTAGACTTGTGGTTATAAATCATAATCAAGTACCAACCAGAAATATGTTTGCAGAAAATAAGCCCTTCAATATAGCAAATTTATAGTGCAGGAAGAAGACTTAGAAGGAGTTCAGGGGAGATAAATAGAAGGAGAAGGAAATGTTAGAAATGGGGCTAGAGGACACAGGAAGATCATACAAACTTTGGGAAACTGGTGAAGATAGGAAGAAAATAGGGAAGGAACAAAAAGAAGAACAAAACTAACAGCAACAAGAAAACTAGAAACTGTATATTTGCTCCTATAAAAATAATAACAATCAAGAAAAAACAAAATATGACAAAAACCAGAACAAGAAAGAAGAGAGATGAAGAAGAAAAGAGTAAAAGAGTAAAAGTAAGAGAAAAGAGTAAAAGTAAAACAAAAAAAGAAAAAACCCCGTCTCCCTTGAGGCATGTCTCTGCTGTTTTCAGTATACAATGTGGGTAGAAGCATTCAGATCCAAGTCAATTATACTCAGTGAGCCAGCCAGAGTCCACTGAGATTCAGGTTGGTTTCTGGCTGAAAGGCTGGAATTGAGCTCCCTAACTTCCTCAGATTTGCATTCTGCCACTCTGCACCATTCTACTGCAGGTTTCACTTGCCCTTGCCCCCTAGCAAGTCCAGGTTCATTAGGAGGTCCTGATCCCAACAACTTACCAACCACTGTAGTCTACTGTGTCTTTGCTCTCCCAGTGGGCTTAGATTTTCAACAAGCCTCAGAGAGGCCCTCTCTCTGATGTTCACCAGTGCACCATCTTCCTGAGCTCATAACAATGGTCTTTCTAGTCCCAGGCGCCTCTGGCACATGGAACGAAATCCCCACACAGCAGCCCTCGGCAGGTGTGGGGTGGCCCTACACATATCAGTGGCCATCAAGGGTGAGGAAAACTCTTGTATTCTAAGCTAATAGTCTGTGGCTGCTACAGCTGACTTGTGTATAGATATGTTTTAGAATAATATCACTTAAGGCATTGTTACTGATGTCCCAGAATCCAAGCTTGCCCTTTTCTCTATTAACATACTAGATAAGGCTGAGAGTGGGATTGAATGTAAATAAATGGTTATGAAATTAGAACCATGCTCAAGAAGGTGAATAGTGGAGTGCATCGTGATTTCATATCACTATGGATTTGCTCCTGGAAATTCACGAGGAACAATATGGGATGACTTTAGGACATTCAGGTTGAATTTAACATAGAAGTTGAATATGTTCAATGAACAGTTTTCTGTGATAAACAATACTTTTGTGTACATATATTATAATTTATTTATATTCATTCCATATGTTCTTGGCTCTGACAATCCTAATTCCCAATCAACACTGGACCTAAAGAACAAGGAATGATTTGGAGACTTGGAAATTAGGGTTGGATTGTTGAATCAAATAGAGATGATTTTTAAACAAAATTGTTAATTCACAAAAGAAAATTAGATAATATTCTTTCTCAGCAACCTGGCATTAATTTAGATGGACTAACTTTCACAACAATTATAATAGAATCTGATATTTTTAAAGGATTGTAGTTAGCTCTACCAAAGGAAAATATAAAAAACGTGTATTTGTGGCCAGTCTAAGTCAAAAAAAGATTCAGTTTGCAAATATGGTTACAACTAATGTTCGCACAGAGCACAGTTCTATAAATTAGAAAAAAATATGGCACCATATTCTCTATGGTACCACTGGTAAGGTTTGGCACATCAAAGTCAACAGTGAGTTTCTTTACAAGGGATAAAAGGCTGAAATACTGTAATGATATTCCAAAGTTTTCACTAATAAAAATTTATACTTACAAGATGGTGTTATGCCAGTAGATCAGATCAAAGCCCCAGTTTTTCTGAGAAATACTCTCTATTGACTATTCTGGTAGTGGTAAATGTATGATAAGTGTGAAAAACCAGTTTTGCTGAAAATGTTGAGCAAATAAAATGGTTACTATATTAATTGAAGTATGTCATGCTAAACATTTTAAACTGTCTCAGTTGTATATTATAATAATGGATTTTAATTTACTTATCCAGTTATATAAAATGAAACGAGTAGATATTGATCACCAGGACAGAAAAATCATTTGAGAAGGCAACAAAAAACCCATAATTCAATAATAGCCATTGAGACAGACTCACCAGATGAATAATTTAATTTACATGGAAAAACTTGCATACAGAGTTGAGTGTCTTTGCCAATGCTAATAAAAAGTACAAGTAATAAAGCATAAGACAAAGAAGTGATCTTTTAAATGTTCAAGAAACATCAGAAAATGTAGCAAATGCTATTTTATTAATCTGTTTTGAACAGAGAATTCCAATTCTTACTAAATGAAGTATATTCTTGTAATAGCCTGTGTTTTACTAAGCCTATTTTAATGTGCTAGTTATTACACACAAAAAATCTAACAAACTGTAAGAAAATATGTTAGAAATATGTACCGGGGCAACACTTTCTGAGTACATATGATTTAAAAGCCATAGGGAGTGATATCTAGAGATCACAAGTGTTTTACTTTCATTGTTATAAGATTATAATCTTCCTGCCTTGTGTTCTTACTTATGGCTAAATAGATTTGATGCTGAGTGAGCCTTATTTGTTATCTCAAAGTTGGCAGTCACACTGAACCTAAGACCATTCCTGCTGGTTAGATCAATTTTACATTGCAAATTTATTCCTTTCAAGATTTATTCTTTCTGGACTTAATGTGACCAGTGATTCTTTAAACCTTAAAAATATACCAGGTTCCTTGTTATCCCTCTTCTGTTTGGCATATCCTAGAATAATCCACGATGAACACCTCAGTAGACTAGATAGTTGGGAAGTGAATATATCAAGTGTAATTCTGAAAGACTTGTAGACACAAGTAACAATAAAAATATCACTAATTTCTTATGATGCATAAACATGGTTGTCATTGGAGATGGATATCTGATCTAGCCTCTTCTCTTCCTGATGAAAAAAGCCAAGTAATAAAACCTCAGGAAGAAGATTTTCAACATTTCTTTACATATATCATGTAATAATTTTGAGGGCTTGCTTCCTTTTTCTGCAAATTTATGTTTCTTTTGTAGAGGTTCATTGATACCTATTATTCAAACACTGAGACCAGAAACTGGGATTTTACAAGCTCTAATGCCATTGCATTCTCTCATGTTCAACTTCTCTTCTCATTATGTCAGATAAGGATTTCCTCAAATTTGGTTTTCATTGACACCCATCTCATAAGCCTTAACCAATCATTTTTAGGACCTGATCTTAATATTTCCCCCAGAAATTTCATATTGTCTACAATGTACATGTAAATTACTTTGCTATTCAGGATAGTCCTTCAAAAGTGAATTGGTGAAATAACTTAAACTGTGCCCAATGCTGTACTATGAAAAAGAAAGAATGCAGAAGTCAAAAAAAAACCCAAAATTTCTGTCAAATAACATGTATCATCAAAAAGTTACAGGCAAAAAAAAAAAATCTTCAATAGAAGTGCTATTAGGCAAGAATATGGCATTACAGAAGTACAGAAAATTCCATAATGATAAGGGGTTTGGAAGAACAATAACTTCCCAACTTATAAACAAATGAGTTCCTTTCTGGGAGAACTTTCATAAGTCAGATTCATTCTTAAGTCCAATAAAGTCAGTTTTGTACACCGTTTACACAAATATACAATGTAAAGGATAAAAAAAACATACACAAATACTGAAAATAAGGTACATTTACTTTTGCAATTACCTTAAAATGGTGGTACAAGGTTAGAGTTAGGGTGTGCTACTTTCGCAATTTGTTTGGATCTATGAATGTTCCTAATGCAAGGTCAGCTGGTATCTGAAAGTTTGCAATTCAAATGTTCCTAAATCGAGACTTACTAAATAAGCCAACATATATTTGACTTAGTAAAAGGACAACAAATCTTTTACCATTCAGCTGCCTCTCTTGCCAAAGGCAGTCAAATTGGTATCCTTAATGCCTCAGAAATCTGTATTCATTTCAATATTATCGGATGCTCTTCATTGCCTCTCTGAGAACTAAACAACTTAATTGGTTCATGAAGTTCTATTCAGCAATGAAACCATCCCAAACACTCAAGCCTTAATAAGTCATCCTCACCTACTCGCTTTGTGATGAACTTTCCAATAGTTTCACTCTTTCCCATTAAGTTTAACAATTCAATAATGGCATGATATTTTATGTTTATTTCACTAAAAATTAAAATTATTTCATAAAACATTAAAAGATTTAAGGATGAGGACTATGCCTTATTTTATATACATTTCCACACATGTGGTCTAGTAACAAAAACATACAATTTGCATATATTAGATTATAACTTGGTAAGTAAAATTTGTACATAACATGTATTGCTAAAAATACACACACACACACATAGACACACACATGCAAATGCTATGTTCTTATTTTGCTTTGTGAAACTTAGTGAGCAAAGGCACTAGGCCTCCAATAATTCCCTACTGTTTTATTGGAATGTTAATTTTTTCTTAACAATTTCCTGTACTGGATATGTTTCAATATCCAACTGTTTTTCTTCTAATTAAGTTACTATGCTTTGATATTGTAACAGAATTTAATACAAGAGGAACTTGAGAGGAAACATTGCTTTTTAGAAAGCTCCACAAAGGTAAAATATTTCAGGGAAATGTTTTTTTTTCTTATACGGGACATAAAGGGAAGAAATAAAATAAAAATATATTGTAAACTTTTGTTTCTTCTAATGTAATATCAAATTTCAAGCTTACTATATATAAACCAATAATATTTATAACTGCAATAATGAGAAAAAGAGTTAAAATAATATGTACATCTTATACAATTGTAAAAACACATACAAACAAAAGCTTCATTTAAAAATGTTATTAAATTTGAGCCATGAACACCTTTCTCTATGACAACCTAAAGTCATACTTTAGTCAAGAATAAAAAATAAAGAATTTAATTGCATTAATACCTTTTTGAAAAATTCCTGTTTCTAAATATATCACAGAAAGGAAATGAGGATTGGAAACAAAAAAAGTCAAATATTTCTTCTTAAATTAATATAAATTAAAAGAGCAGGTGTTTCAATTATTATACTGATATTACTATTACCTCCAAGTTTTTCAAATGGAAAGCTCAGTGTAAGCATCATAACTACTAAGGCCTTAAGAAATTCTTAGATGCTAAAATTTTCATACTGTTTAACTTAACAATATGAGCTATATTTGCCATTAAGCTAAAACTAAAATATGTTTTTCTTCCTTACAACTGTAATAATTATGATCAACATTTAACTGTTGACAGTTGGCTTAATATTTCTTATATGATATGGTGCCCACTATTTTAAACACCATGCACATTGTTTTTCAAATGAATGTTAATTACTCAATTTTACTCTCTAAGGGCATGTAGCATATGACTGACTTTTCATTTTGCATTTGCACTCAGATTGTTCAGCCTCTCAAGTCTTTGTTGGAAAGGATCTTGGAAGTACTAAATTCTAGAGGTCTAATAAATCTGAACTTTGATTAATTTTTTTAGAAATCCATTAATCTGAAGTACAGATACTTTTCAATACTTAAATAGAAAGTTGTAACACTTATTTGAACTATATTCATGAGTTCTTTTATTCATTTGCCGATGAAACCAGTATTTATTTAAGGTCTATGTGCTAGGTGTTGTACAAGATGTTAGGTTAAACGGGGACAAACAAAAATATTAAGTAATGAATAAACTGACCTAGTTTTTTTTTTTTTTTGTCTCCAGTTATACTCTAATCATGTAAACAGAGAGTGAAGTTAGAAATTTTGTAATTGTTATTAATGAAAAATTAGTAACTGTCGAGGACTAGAGAGAATTAAGACCTAATTGGTCTCCTCTGTGAGCACAAAGGAGAAAGGCTGCACTCAGGGGTGATTGCATATTACAGAAAAGTAAACACAGCTGATATTAAGTTGTTCACCAGGAATTTACTAATGGATATTGGAAACCAGATGAATCATGTGTTACCTTGATTATGTGTGCCCATGTTGGGGTGAATAAAAGCAAGGTGAGCCAAAGACTAGGCGCTCCTCTACCTGCTAAAGGTACAGCCCCCTGGCTGCACACATATTAAGCTGACTCCATGTCTCTTTATTATTCATTCTCATCCACCCTCAGGTCAGGGAGGAACAAAATAGGACCTCTGGGTCTCAGAGGAAGGCCGCCCTCGTGAACCGGCTATAGGTGACACCCAAGCATGGAGCTGGGGACTCAGGGTCCCCTACAAGTAACCTTCATGATAATAAAGAGTCCATTATTTACAAAAGAATAGTCATGGAAGGCATTTTTGAGGAAATGATATTTAAACTGAAATCCAATGTTGAAAAGCATGAAAATAGGAATTTTCTTGTCAAATGTGAGCATCAGAACAAGCAGAGAAAAGTAAACAGTAGATAATGAATTGTTCAACACTAATCTGGAAATTGGTCAGGCAGTTACAGACTATGGGCTTTATTCCTATTCAAGGGAAAACCATTGAGAAAATAAAGCATTAGAACTACTTTACGTGACTTTAAATTTAAAAGGGCTCCCTCAGTACAGAATGCAGGAGAGAGAGGAGCAAACACCGCAGAAAGTATTGTAATAGTGTAGGTGACAGTTAATGGTGGCTATTAGTAGAGCCGTGGCAGTAGAAAGTGAAAAAAATAAACATGTTCAATAAAGTATATGAGGAAAAACTGGTAGGATTTAATAATAGATTGAAAAGTGGGAGTAAATGAGAATGTGTCAAGAATAATAGTTTCTCATCTGGGTGGTGAAACAAAAGTGTTGCTCTTTTATTAGTGAATAAAAACCAATTAATAAATCACAAATGTAACAAAACCTCAAATTCAATTAAAATCTGTTGCATGACTGAATGACCTGTACAAGTTAAAATCATGTTTTTGTTTATATATACATAGATTCTACTACAAATAGAGTTAGATAAGACATTCTAGGCACTTTTCTGTATGAAGAGCAGTGAGAAGTGGCATGCCTGAAAGTTGTAAAGTTAGAGAACATTTTGAGAAAGGACTATGTGAAAAAATATTTTATGACAAATACAATATTTTTATAGAGTGATGCTCTTTCTCAACTGATCGAAGATACAATTAGCTAAGGAAATTAAATTCAGTAGATATTTGGTAGATCCCTGCTATATACAAGTCATTATTCTGACCATGGGTAGATAAGAGATCAGTAAGAATCCTTGTCCTGAAGAATTTATAATTCAGTAAAGTGACAGATATGTAAAAGGTAATGTTAATGCAACAAAATATATGGGAAATAGAGTTGGAGATAGATATGTGGAAGAAAGGAAGAAATTTTGACTTACTAGGAAAATGAAAATAAGAGGTAATATTTGAACTGTACAACTGGGATAAAAAAAATCTTTAAAACATGAGAAAATGTCAATAGGTATAAAATGGGAAGGATATTTATTCTAACATCAAAACAAAACAAAAAAAATCCCTAATATATTTTAAAGTTGCAACATGGAGGAAGTAGCAGGAGTTAAGACAATGTTTGAAAGTATTACTACTTGTCTATATGGGTGAAGATTGGACACTACATTTGGCAGGTTTTCCAGGAAGATAAAGATCTGCTCTGACTCTGTTTCAAGACAGTCACTTGGAGCAGAGTAGAAGATAATTTTAAAAATAATCTTATTGCCAATCAGAGTTTACCACAGTAGTTAAGACACTGTTGACAATACAACACCCTGGAATCTATGGGACACAATGAAAGTAGTCTCATGAGTGAAATTCATAGCAGTGAATATTCATATTAGAAAAACAGAGCAAGCTCAATTACACAAGGTGATGCTGAACCTTAACCTTCTAGAAAAAGAAGAGAAATCAATGCAATGGAGACTAAGAGAACGATACAAAAAATCAATGAAGCCAAGAGTAGGTTCTTCAAAAATATAAACAAAGTTGACAAACCCTTAGCCAACCTTATCAGAAAAAGGAAAGAAAAGGTTCCAATCCATGCAATTAGGAATGAAAAGGATGAAATTACAATGGACCCAGCAGAAATTCAGAGGATCATCAATACTCTGAGAACCTATATGCCAATAAGATGGAAAACACTGAAGAAATGGACAGATTCCTAGATAACTATGAATTACCAAAGTTGAACGAAGAAAACCTAAAAATTCTAAACAACCCAGTATCAATCAATGAAATTGAAAACATACCTAAAAAATGACCAACAAAGAAAAGCCCAGATCCTGATGGCTTCTCCGCTGAATACTACAAGACATTTAGAGAGGAACTACTGCCACTACTGTTAAAATTACTCAATGAAATTGAAAGGGAAGCAATGCTCCTATATTCGTTCCTGGAAGCAAGTATCACCTCTATCCCCAAAGCAGAGAAAGACCCAACCAAAAAAGAGAACTATAGGCCAATCTCACTAATGAACATAGATACAAAAATTCTTAATAAGATACTGGCAAATAGAATGCAGAAGATCATCAAGAAGATCATACACCCTGACCAAGTAGGATTCATCCCAGGGATGCAGGGATGGTTCAACATACACAAATCAATCAGTGTAATACACTATATCGATAGAGCTAAGGACAAAAACCATATGATCATCTCAATAGATGCAGAAAAAGCATTTGACAAAATCCAACATACATTTATGACAAAAATCCTACCAAAATTGTAATAGAAGGTCTCTACCTCAATCTGATAAAAGCCATCTATGAAAAACGAACAGCCAATATCATACTAAATGGTGAAAAACTGAAATCCTTCATACTAAAATCAGGAACAAGACAAGGATATCCACTATCACCACTCCAGTTCAATACAGTCTTGGAAACATTAACCAAAGCAATTAGACAAGAGAAAGAAATTAAAAGAGTAAAGATATGAAATGAAGTCAAATTGTTATTATTTGCAGATGACATGATACTCTAAATAGAAGACCCCAAGAACTTCACCAAAAGTCTTCTAGACTTAATAACCAAATTCAGTAAAGTAGCTAGATACTAGGTCAACACCCCTAAATTCAATAGGTTTCCTCTACATGAACAACAGACTCACTGAGAGAGAAATAGGGCAAACAGTTCTTTTCACAATAGCATCCAAAAAAAAGGAATACATAGGAATCAACCTAACAAAAGAAATCAAAGATCTCTTCTCTGAAAACTATAGCACTCTGAAAATAGAGATTGAAGATGATATCAGAAAATGGGAAGACATCCCTTGCTCCTGGGTAGGAAGGATCAACATAGTGAAAATGGCCATACTTCCCAAACTGCTATATAGATTCAATGCAATCCCACTTGAAATGTCAGCAGCATACTTCATGGGCCTTGAGAAAACAATCCAAAAATTCATTTGGAACAAGAAGAGACCCAGAATAGCAAAAGCAATTCTAGGTAACAGAGACATGGGAGGGAGTATCATAATCCCCAACCTGCAACTATACTACAAAGCTACTGTGATAAAAACAGCATGTTACTGGCAAAGAAACAGACTGGAGGACCAGTGGAACAGATTAGAAGATGCAGAAACAACTCCAGTCACACTCAGCCACCTCATCTTTGACAAAGGAGTCAAATACCCTCACTGAAGGAAAGATAGCCTCTTTTAATAAATGGTGCTGGAAAAATTGGGTTTCAACTTGCCATAGATTAAAACTAGACCTATATCTCTCACCATGCACTAAAATAAAATTGGAATGGATTAAAGATCTAAGAATTAAAACAGAAATGCTGAAATGGCTGGAACAGAGGTTAGGTAGAACTCTTGAAGACATGGGTGAAGGAAAAGATTTTATGAACAAAACCTCGGTTGTCTGTAAACCAGCACAAGTAATCAACAAGTGGGATCCGTTCTTACTAAAAAGCTCCTGCATAACAAGATAAACCACCAACAGTGTAAAGAGACAATCCACAATGTGGGAAAAAATTTTCACCTGCTGATCCTCAAACAAAGGTCTAGTATCTAGAATCTATAAAGGACTTATAAATATCAGACCTCCCAAATTTAAAGACCCAATCCAAAAATGGGCATCGGAAATGAACAGACATTTCTCAGACAAAAAAGTAGAAACAGCAAATAAACATATGAAAAAATGTTCAACATCACTGGTCATTTGAAGATGCAAATGAAAACAACTCTGAGATTCCACCTCACCCCAGAAAGAATGGCTGCTATCATGAAATCAACCAAGAACAATGCTTGAGGGGCTGTGGGGAAAGAGGAACCCTGCTCCACTGCTGGTGGGAGTGTAGACTGGTGCAACCACTGTAGAAATCAGTATGGAGATACCTCAAAGAAATAGGACTGGAAGTCCCATTTGACTCAGCTATTCCCCTGCTAAGTATCTTTCCCAAAGAGTTAAAGGAATCAAACCACAGTGATATATGTGCACCCATGTTCACAGCAGCACAGTTTGTAATAGCTGAAACTTGGAAACAGCCCAAATGCCCATCAACTGGAGACTGTATAAAGAATATGTGTTTTCTTTAATACAATACAGTACCACTCAGCCATAAAAATGAGAAATTAGAGACATTTATAGCTAAGTGGATGCACATTAAGGTGATACTCTTAAGTGAAATAAATAGGAGCCACATGTGTAAATACTGAATTGTTTCTTTAGTGTGAGAAACTGAAAGTGTAAATAAGGACTAAAAGGTATAATAGATAATGTGAAATAGGAAGAAAAGGGACACAGGGGAAGGGGAATTTTGAGGGGTAGGTGAAAGGAAAGAAGGAAATGGAATTAATATGAGTAAATGAAAAAATGGAAACAAAGTATTTGTAAATAGGGAGGGATGGAGGGGTTGAAGGGAGGGCAGGGGAAGGGGGAAAAAATAAGAACCAAAAGAAATTATGTAAAGGTACAAATTTCCAATGATGACTGTCATCATATTGTGTACCTAAAATGTACCCATAAAATAAAAATTTAAAAACAATACTGTATGTTCATGGAAAAGGAAATGACAATGCAAATGTAAAATGATATAGACAGTCTGAAGACTGGTTGGCAGCTTCTAACAAAAGTAAACATGTTCTCATTATATGATTCAGAAATCCTACTTATCTCTCCCGTGCATTTATCAACAGGAATTCAAAGCTTATGTTCACACAAAATCCTGCATACTGATATGTATATCAGGTTTATTCATACTTGGCAACACTTAGGAGTGACAAAGGCCTTCTTCAGTAGGAGTATGAAGACACCGATATACATATGCCAATTAATGTGATTGAGCACCAAAAACAAACTATCAAGCAAGGAAAAGACATGGAGAAAACTGAAGTCCATATTTCCAAGTTAAAACAGCCAGTCTGAAAAGGCTACATACTCTTGGATTACAACTATATGTTCTGGGAATGACGAAAGTACAGATCAGCATTGTATAGGGAAGATCAGTGCTGTCAGAAAGTGGTAGGGAATGATTAATTAGCAAAAGCACAGTGAGTTTTGAGGGCAGTGAAATTACTCTGGATGATATTACAGTGGTGATCATAAGTCACTGTAGATTAGTACAAATATATAGAATGTACACTAAATCCCAATATAAAGTGCAAAGTTTGGATGATTAAAACTTGTCAGTTTCATCACTTGTATCATATGAATCACTCTGGCAGGGATATGTACAATGGAAAGGCTATGCATGTGTAGGGGCTGAGAATATGTGGAAAAACTCTGTACTTTTCATTCAATTTTGCTGTGAACCTAAAGCTACATAGACATGTTTAAAAACAAAAATAGTATGAGGTGGGTTGGGGAGGAAATGAGGAGATATAGGTAAACATATAAGGTAGCAGAAATGTGAATGAAGAAGTCGAGGGATGTAGTGCACAGCATGAGTACTATAGTAAATAAAATTGTAATGTCTTAAGGAAAAAGGAAACTGATTTTTCACAAACAACACAGATGTATAAAAGTTAAGAATACAAGCAGAACTCCAAAACCTAAAGAGTTATGGGATGCTTCACAATATAGTGGCCTCCAAGGCGACTGAATATATGTTTGTGTCCATGAGCTTAAGTGCAACAAGAAAATAATGGATTAGTGAATTGATTTAGGGATATGTCCACTTTCAAATAGTTGTCAAAATTCACATTGTCATGTCTAGTAGATAACAACTTCATTCTCTTAACAGGGGCCAACATAGGGTCTTTGACTTTGGGAGGCAAAAGTGTACATGAATGTGCTAACTGAAAACATGGGGACAGACAAAAGAGAGATTTACATTCAGATTTCTTAGAGGGGAATAGAATTAATATGAGAAAATGAAAAAATGTAAACAAAATCTTTGTAAATAGGGAAGGATGGAATTGTTGAAGGGAGGGGAGGGGAATGGGGAAAAAATAAGAACCAAGAGACTATGTAAAGGTACAAATTTCCAGTGATGAATGTCATTATATTGTATATCTAAAATGTACCAATAAAATTAATTTTACAAAGAATTTTGGTATTAATAAATAAGAATTGAACATCAACGATGATGTCTCAGCCCACTGACAGACAGGGTGAGAACTTGAAGTTTTCTTGTGAATTCAGATGAGAGTTTGACATAGATTAAAAACCAAGAACTGCTCCTAAGTTTGGCATTGACAGATACATTTATAAATAGACTGATGAGTCATATTTTTATATGATTTTTTTGGTGTGATTTAAGTGAAATTCAGACAAGAAAGGTAAAAAAGGGATAAAAGATAGCTATAGATACATACACACTTAGACTGATTGATACATTTAGATAATTTGACCAATGAACTGCAGAACCTGTGTGGGACAGTTGCATAAAGAGTTCTGTGGGGTGAAGTTGCTGCTAAGGCAGTACTCCTCCAAGTTTTATACTTGACCCATGTACATTCATTCTGGTATTTTTCATAATAATTGAACATAAAAGATATAATTTATAGTTGAGAGCTTGTAACATGGGTGTGGATACATCTTTAAGATCAATCTATCTCTTTCTTGTAGGAAAAGGTAGGCTTATCATTACTCAAAGGGAGAGAACTCAGAGAATTGAACATGTTATAACATCAGGCCAAAATAGTCTCATGGCTAAATGATATTATAATATTTAACAATTTTTATCTAGGGCTCTTTTCTGGAGAATACTCACTTGAACCTTAGTTTCAACTATTTTAATTGTTTTAATATCATTTTAGTAAACAAAAGCTAGTTAAATGTTTGATTTTGTTAAATGCTAGCTTCATTAAAGCTAAAAGGATTAATGAGGGTTAGGGTTTGCAGGTTTATAGAAACTAAATTTATGACCCTTTAGGACATTTGCAAATTAAAGTTCTGAATCATTTTGCTTGATTTAATTTTTTCTCTCAATGGGAAATTTATTTCATTTTATACCTAGGTTCTTATAGGATGATTTATAACTGTGGCCTTCTTCTGCCACATACCAGGAGTAACATTAGAAATACTAATTATAAAGCTTAATTTCTTGGCTTTTGAATAATTAAAAATTCAGGCCTATAGAAATAAATAATAATCTATCCACATAATCTGCATAGTTTGGGGAAATATATACAGTATAAACCTTTAAATGCAAAGAAGATCTGCTTTACAAGGAGATGCATAAGGGGAATTAACTTCTATAGCCTTCAAAAAAAGAGCTCTCATTCCCCTAAGGCAAGTATTTTTGAGATACAGTTCTATCACATAATTACCACCGTTTTCTTAGTTACACTTCCAGATCCCTGCTGGCTGTTTTTCTGTATAAACTAACTTTTATTTCCAATTATATCATTAAAGAGATAAGAATCAAGTTTAATTTTATAAGAACATGAAAATGATTGTCATTCCTTTATCTGTATAATTGTAACTTTGCTACATATGAAAAAGTGGCTTATTGAGGAAAAATTCAGCCTACTTGGTCAATCAATTTATTGGAATAAAGGCCAGTGCATTACAACTTTTCATTCATATCTTCCTTCATACACTCATTTCTAGATGTATGTCTTTCTTTCTTAAATCTCCAAATAAATATTTAGTAAGTATCTACTATATGAGTCATCTAGTACATGTGAGAAAGTATGGAAGATATGGATGCATGAATAAAGAAGATGTATGAATAAAGTAATTATGTACAGTCCTTCCTGAAAATTAATTAAATAAAAATGCATATCTATATGGGGAAAAGAAGTAAACCTAAATATGAAATCTGAAACTACAAATATTCTAGAAGAAAACATGATAATATATTCACAGTCTTGAAGTTGATTATGATTTTTTGGAGATGCAAAAACCAGTAACTGGGAGGGCAATGATGGGATGATGGAAATGTTTTATTTCTCAACCTTTGTGGTGGTTACAAAGTGTATGTAATGGTTAAAAACAAAACAAAACTGAAGTGTTCTCTCAGAATCTGCATATCACTTGTTATCAATGATGCTTCAATAAAACAGCACTTAACAATCCACTCACTTCAGACTAACAAAAGGAAAAAAAGAAATTTATTTCCCCAATATGACAAGTGCCATAGCAATTTATGAAAAAAAATTTGTGAAAAGAGTCTAAGTCTTTTTCATCTCATTATCATAAATATAAGGCGGAGGATATACATACACGAGACAAATATTCAGGCAAATTTTTAGAACTCATATCATGATAACGTAAAGCAAGAAAGGATGCCTTAATGTACAAATAAAATAGGCATAGAGCCAAGTAATTTCTAATTTATATTAAACAGGACACAATGGATAGTAATCCCTCCTTTTAATAATTATTTACTGCATTTCTATTATCTGGCATAGGGCAGATGTATAGGAGCAAGCGTGAAAGAGATACTGAAAAATACATCAGATAGTCATAAAGCTCCAACTTTGGTGAGAGAGGGTAAGGTATAATGAATGTGTGTGTGAGTATGTATACACATATGAACTGAGGAAATTATAGACAACAAGCTCTTAGAAAACTTTCACTGTAGTACAGTGTCTTGGCTAAAAACTTCTATATTACTTCTGAATTGTGAGCACATAACCTACTAATTGCTTCCTTAGAAGGGAAAGAATTAAAAAGAATGAGAAGAAAGTGGTAAAAGATTCAAGCTGCAAATAGAATAGAAAAGTTAGAGGAGGAAATAATTTGAGAAAATGATTAAAAAAACAAGGCATATTCAGGTAATTGGATGTTACTCAAGACTGAAGTAAAAGCTTAGGGATAGAGGGATAAACGTGAAGTTGAAAAGAAAGACAAGAACAATAACATGAAGATTATACATATTGTTGAAGCATTTGGCCTCTTTTTAAAAATATTCTGACCTACTTATAAAAATGTAATATAAACTATTACTTTATTTTATTTATTATCACTTAATATATAGCAATAATTTTTAATAATTTGTTGCCAAATACTCTAATAAGTAGATAAGATCAAGGCATTCCTGGGCTAAAAGTAACTTAAAAGTATAAAGTCTGACTCAGATTTGGAAGAAAGTCTGGACCACTGGTCTCTACATGTCCATCTGGAACTCATGGAGTATATTTTCTATATTTATTATATAAATTTTGCTCTTTGAGATTCATATTCAGCAGAGCAAAAGTGAAGTTTGGTAATCTGTATTTCTAGAAAACTCCCTTGAAAATTTTGTTCCATGGGCAGTTTGGAACTACTGATGTTAAATACCTTTTTAAATTCCTCAAAATCCTTAAAGCAGATTATTATCACATTTTTATGATTTATATTAAAATAGAACACAAAAATATTTTGACATGACATACAGCTTAGTACTTCATGGTAAAAGACAAATGGCTGAGTTATGTGTCTTCAACAGTATCATTCACTACCTAGTCTAAGTTTTCCCTGCTGCAATGATTCTATTTTATCTGGGTAAAAAAATCTAATAGGATCATCTACAAACTTATTAATACGGTCCTATGTGTTAGGTCCATTTAATCCATTTCTACAACAGTGCAAACTAGTTTGAAGACTTAAGCTACATATTCACTTTTTAATTATTTAAATACATTCAGTATTACAAATTTTTTAAAAATAAGTATAAAAAGATAAAATAGCTGTTTATATTTAATAACTACTCATTTCTACTTTAGAGTCCATGTTATTTGCAAAGTATACATCAACTTAAAGTTTTTAAAGCTAAATTATGATAAACAATAAATCAAATTCTTATTAACTTCACTTAACATTATGGTCAGAAGGCACACCCATTTTCCTACATATGACTCAAACGTGGTGTGGAAATCCCACATTTGCTTTATCCTTTCATCTGTTGAAGGACACATAAGTGGCTTTCAAGATTTAGTTATTATGAATTGTGCAGCTATAAACATGGGTATATATGGATCACTGGGTCTGTGAAACTCAGAGTAAAAATAAAAGATGGATAATAGAAGGTAGATAGACAGATCTTTCTTGAAGAAGAAGGGATCAGGAGATGAAGGAAAGTAGGAAGGAGTGGGATAGGGAACACAAAAAGGAATTGGGCTGTGTCATGTACATGTATCAACTCCAAATAAAGAATGTAAACATTATGTACTGCAAGCAACAAAAAAAGGAAAGGGATCAAGAAATGTAAACATGTTCTACCCACATGCATTGATACATAAAATAAAATTTAAAAAATAAGTCTGAGTCATTTTTATTTCTTAACCAAATTCTTGAGGAATGCACTGTGCATTGCCCATGAAAGTACCTCATCCTATGGGTAGTTACCTGTATGATACTGTCTCCAGGTCTCATGTCTGTATAAACGTAGATATCATAGGATATTTCAGGGAAGGTGGGGGTGTTATCATTCGCATCCAACACTCGAATATTGACCACAACTGGCTCACTTTCTTGTACACCATCAAATGCTGTTATCTTTGGGGAAAGAAAAGTAAATTTAACAGAGAAATCATGTAACTATAAGCAGTACAGATTCTACTCTCATAACAATAAATTTTATATGTGATTTACCATTGTAAAAGGGTGCATATATATTTTGTTGATAAAAAGAACTAATAAAATGTGATATTACAAATACAAAAAACAGATTCAATGTGCTAAGAAGAAATTATTTAGGATTCTGTATTGTTTTTAAGGCACTAAAACTCCAAACACATTTTAAATAAGCAGATATGCAAAGTGGCTTCAAGTGAGCCAAAAGCATTACTTATCCTTAATAGCCAAGCACAATTTAATGTTTAAGATATTAATTGAAAAATATTTTCTACATTTACATATTTTGTATTCAATAGTTTCTTTTTCTAGTCAATGTGCATGCATCAGTCAAGAAGGTAGATGCCCTAGATATGTTAAATTACATTTCAGTAATACACAAAATGGTATTTTAAAGGATCTGTTGCCATGTGTTGCTAGTGATATCTTACATTATTAGCAAATTAAAACAGCCTGACAAATGAAATCATTGCTACATCCATCAGACAACCATACCTGTCTGAACGACTTTTGAAATCTACTATATGGTTAAGTTTTATGTTTCCTGGAAACTCTGACCTTCTGCTTTGTAAGGATCACCAGAAAAACCTGAGTAAATTCCATAAACTGTACATTTGTATCATCTCATTTTTCATTTCTCTCATATTTTCCTCAAGAACTTGGCTCTAGGTGAAACAGTTTTCATTTATTATATATTTATATTAATATAATATATTTATATTTATTTATATCTCTTTATATATACAGTATATGCCTGTATTTTTAATATTGACATTTTGTCTGATCTTACCTGAAATGTTAAGTTTTTCCCCATAAATTATTGATCTCTTCAGTTTTAATCAGACATCTTTTTTCAGCTACATTAATACAGGCATACGTATATATGAAATCTTTTTACCGAAAAGGTGTAAAATTGCTGTTCTTCTCTGTCCACTGGTTGAAGCAGTGTGAGGTAGCGAATAATACCCATCTGTGTGACGGTGAAGACTGACGTGTAGTCATTCAGAAAAAGGTGAAGCTCTGGGTCTTTCGTCTTTGAAAAAAAAATACATTACTTAAATTGTCAATTAAATAATGCAGCTATGTGTTTATCACTTTAAATTAATTATGTATATTAGTATTTCTAAAGAAAAAAAGAGATTTAAGTAGATGCTTACTCATAAATTATCCAAAGAAAGTGAGCTATAATGTGGAATACAGAATACTGAAAAACTAATGTGAACAAAAGAAAAAACAGGAAGAAGGAAAGAGTATAAAATAACTCACTTGAATATATTCTTGCTTGTTACTTAATATTTATGTTTTCTATAACTTTATTGGATTAAAAAAATAAAGACAACAAAAGGATATTGGAACCAGTATTTTAGCTCTACAATTTTGCAATTACTTTATTTATAGTAATAAACTTCACATATGCATACTGCTATTGTGTTTTCACTTATAATGTAAACTAGAATTACAATTGCTTATGTATTATTCATTACCTATAAATATTATGCTGGTCTTTCTCATTGTAATACACTAAAGTTTCTCCAAAGAGAAGCATAATATTTAATTTAATTAAGATATTTTAGATAACTTGTTTGAAAATATATATGAATTTAGCTTATTAAAAGAGCCTTGAAAATATATATATATATATATATATATATATATATGGAGGAAATGATTTCAAATTTCAAGAGTAAGAGATAATTAACTTGATAATGGAACACCATCACAATTTGATTGCCACCGCTGAATGATAAGATATTATTCTCTGCAACTCACAGAAAGAAGAAATGCAGTGAGAAGGCTTGATGTCTACATAGTGGGGCAGGAAGTCTAGTAGCAAATAAATGAGGAATATTGAGAAAGTGGACTGTTAGACTATAAAAAATAAAAAATGGGATAACACAAGATGACAAGGTATCTTTATAAATTACAACATTTTTGTTATGAATTATAACATTTTGCATTGTGTGATGTAAAATGTGTGGTAATAAAATGTAATACATCTAGTGTCAAGGACTTAAAGAGCAGACAGTTCAATATTGTTAAACATGTTAATTTGGGAAAAAAACCAGCTTATATTTTTAAAAATTTCAATGTAAAACAAAAAAGTTAAAATAGGCAGTATAATAATAAAAAGTAGGCATGATTTACATGAAGCCCAGTGTACATTAATATGTACATTTTCTATGGCTGCTGTCTATATTTCAAGTGATGTCGACATAAATGATTTCATTGAAAATCATATAGCTAAAACAAGTTATATATTAATAATATCTCATTATGTGATAGCTTCTTTGTACATAATTTTGTCTATATGCTACCTTTATCCCAGAACAATAAAGAAATTAATACAATAAATAATAGCTTCCATTGTTCTGTTATAATCAAATTATCATTATATTAAAATGCAAAAGTCAAGAGACTTTGCATTGTGCTACTTTCAAAAGTCACCTCATGTTTCTCTATTTCAGCAACAACAGGCCAGTGACTGATGTGGATAAAAAGTAGATTATTAGCTGGGCATAGTGGTGCATGCCTGTAATCCCAGCACTTGGGAGGCTGAAGCAGGAGGATCACTATGAGTTTGCAGCCAGCCTGTGCTACATAATGAGTTCAAGGCCAGCCTGAACTACATAGTGAGACCCTGACTCAAAAAAAACAAAAGAAAAAAATTAAAAGTGGTTTAATTAATCAAATATTCTAATTAATTTTGAAAAATTATGTATCTATGAAAGTAACATATTTTGAATAACATTAATAAAAATTCTAATTATTTCATTATGCTTCAGATTCAGTTGTGTTGAAATTTAATCATTAGAGATGATTAAATATTAGCATGTGACTTCAATCAATAGAAACGAAGCATAAATGTCTACCATTTTGTGTTTTTCCTTAATTTTGCCAAATTCTTAAGCATTTAATTTGCATTTTTTATAATCTCCAATTATGTCAAAACTGTTCCATCTAATATACATTATTTTACTCATAACTTTAGTATCCAGTAATATAGTTGAGTGAGATTTTCTATTTGACTTGTTTACCAACTGCTTACTTCTTTCTTCCTTTTCAAATCCTTCCATTGTTTTCTAATTTATACCTTAA
Source organism: Heterocephalus glaber (assembly GCF_053883595.1). Lineage (NCBI taxonomy): Eukaryota > Metazoa > Chordata > Mammalia > Rodentia > Bathyergidae > Heterocephalus > Heterocephalus glaber. Next base: position 32,829,600 of record NW_028258320.1, on the reverse strand, counting down.
TCCTTTCTTAGTTTCTTTTTTTCCACTCAGCTATAGCCTCTGCTAGTTCAGTATATTCATTCATATATTCACCACACATTTTTACTATTTTCACATGTCATGTATTCTGATAATAAGCACTGGGATGAAATTGAGTTGTAAGCAAGCATTTGCTTAAATGACTATAATATAACATAGTTCTTACATAAATAGCATCATTACATTTTATCAAATTTTAAAGAATCTTTGGACTTTAACTGTCAAATGTTTATCATATGAAGATGATATACATATTGATATTCCATAAACAGTCTTTCATATTGGGTAACCAGAGACATTAAAGATGTACTGATAATTTAATGATCTCTCCTCGAGTCCACTCATAATGCCTTAGATAGAGACTGAAATAATATCCCTGAAAACTTCAGATTATTGAGGTACCTGAAGGAGATAATCTACCACATAACATTGTCACTATACATGTCTTATTATATAGCTCATTCTAATTTTCTTTGCAAAATAACTTGATTAAAAGAGAACTCTTGTCATTTATATTTGCTTAAAATAGTAACTTTATATGTCTACAAGTAGAATAAATAGATGATATAAGTCAGGATCTTGGCAAGTCTTTCAGTATTAAAATCATGAAGAATTTGAAAAAAAAATAAATTATTACTAAAACTTTAATCTTTATATTGATTTGTAAGGTTAATACCATTTTCAGATGTGATATGAATGTTTTAAAACTACATCATGTCTTTTTTATGTTTTTATGATAATTTAATGAAACATTAATATCAAATTTCAATGGATGCATATTAACACAAATGAACCTATCTTTGAATGACAATATTTATAGTTAAAGGTTTTGTTGCTTTGATAAGCATCAAATCCAAAAATGTCAAAAGTTTAACAAAAACCAGGCATGGTGGCACATGTTTATAAAATCCGAGAGTTCAGGGAGGCTGAGGTAAGAGGAATGTAAGTTTGAGCTCAACCTAGGCAACTTGGATACTTGTACCAAAATAAAATATTTTTTGGGGGGGAGGAATAGTCAAACATCCAATCTCTTTAAAATTTAAATTCTTCCTTTGTGAAGCTGCATCTTGATATCCTAATATACAGTCTGAATCTCATAAATATATTTGAATTATATAATCCATCAGTTGTACTGTCAAGTTTAGTCGATATCTGTATGTTTATAAGACCACTAACCACTTGAGAGCTACATGCTCAAAAGTCTCATGGACTATGTATGATACAAACGGGCAGATAATGTTCTGGCTTAATTTTTCCATAGGGACTGTAGATTTTATGTAGTAGTTGTTTCTGTAAGATGATTTAAAGAATATTAGAGTTTTAAATAAATATCTACAAGAAGAATTACTTTTTTTCCTTTTGTGACACAAAGTATTATTTTATGTTACCCTGAAATACATATTTGGTATATATCAAAAATATAATTAATATACACACTGTTTTGGGAGGGGGTAAAATAAACTCTGACATGCACTCACAAAGAGAAATACTGAATGCAAAAATAAATGCATATACAAATAGAGTAGTAAATAAATATCTGAATAATAATGTAATAAGATAAAAGCATCCCATTATAAATATGCCAATCTACCGGATTTGAAATCAATTTAGGGTATCTGACAGGAATAAAATATATTAAAACACTCTATATTGTATGCCTGTTTATATATGTACATGTACAACATACAAATGTATGTATATACATATTAAATACATGTGTGCATAAATATGGATCCATACACATCAAAATTGTAAACCATAACAAGAAAGTACAAAGGTTAATTCCAATCTGACAAATTTAATCAGTAGTGGTAGCCTGAAGTACATAGTTTGAAGTGCTTCATATCAAATTTAGAACATTTTAGTAAGAATACTGTGATTAAGTTTACAACTACAAATGTCACAGTATGTTAGCCAAGATGTCATGTAGATAAATTTCTATATAATAATTTTGATAGATTTATAAATAATAATAAAGCTTTATGGAAAAGAAAAATGAACAAATAAATGAAACACAGCAATTAGCAATCACAGAATCAACACCTAGTACCTACAGGAACTCCACCAGACAGAACCTATATGTGAATCAGACATTAAATAGACACTGTAAAATAAATAGTCTTAACAATACATAATAGAATATGAAGGTATACTAGTAGGTAAGAAAAACTGTACAAATATTTTCCAGTAAATTTAAACTAACAACTTTTCCCAAAATGTATAAAAGTATTTTCTTAGTATTGTGACATATATATGATAGACTAATGGTTTTAATTTATAATTTATTGCAAATGTCCATTTATAAGTACATAAAAACTTTGAATACAGTAAATAATACCTGCCTTGAAACTAAAACATTTTATGCAAGGTAATCAATTTTAAGTGAACCACTGTCTCTTTTACAAGTCCAATTGGTTGTCTTTGATGATTATTGAAGAAGTTATTTGTTACAACTAGAATTCAGTAATCAAATTTTAGCTCCTCTGACACCAAAAAAACGGGGTTATCAGATAAACCTTGTATGTTACATACCCTACTTACATTTGGGAGAATTTTTAATCTATGTTGTATTAAGATTCATATATATTTTTCCATATATATATGGGGTAAGAAGTGAGTAGAACAAGGAGATCAATAACCAGGAGGCAATGTAGTCATTGTAAGGATAGAGAAAAGAGATTTTAAAAATATTTAGGAGACTAAATAGGAAGATCTTAAAGATTTCTTAGTTGTGGTGAACAAATGAATCATAGAAATCAAGGAAGACTCCTAGGTTTCTTACTTTACTGGCACAATGTTTTATGTAAATTTCCTAAAAAGGAAGATGATTTCATAGAGTATAGGAAGTTGGCTTAAACTGTGTGTAATCTTCTAAGAGTTTATATTATAAGTTATTTTTAAAACTTTTTCGCTAAGGGATTAGAATATTTGCTCACTTTCTAGATGCATAGTCAATCAACTTATAAGAATGAGTTTCATATTAAGTATTTAATCTAATTTATTTGATTGGTTGCAAAACAGTAATCATGCCTCTCCATAAACATGACATCATACTAGGGAAATCTCTACAAAGTCAGAGACCAGCTGGTTGCATCAAGATCAGCACAACTGAAGAACCTAGGCCAGGGCAAGCAAAGACTGGGGCACTTGGTGAATATGAGGCTCACAGTGTTACAGCTATGACTTATAGAACTACAGATCAGACCTAAAGATAACTCCAAAGCTCAAATTCTTAAGGACTCAGACTTTGGAAACTTCTCAGAGCACTTAGCATCCTAGCTGGAGTTATAAATCTCCAGGAATAGATGTCTAGTAGTGTTTTCCAAGTATTTACACCCAAGATAATCCTTTGCTCTATTTTCAACAATGTTTTGTGATTTCCACTAATTTCTAAAAAATTCTTGAAACATAATTTTGAGTATGTACTTGCAATTTGAAAGAGAAGAGAAAACACAGGTACATAAGCATGCATGCAAGCATCTAAGGGCTTAGTATACAACTATTAAATAAAATAAATATGCTAAGTATATATAAATGCATAAATTCTGCTATTCTAGTAGATCCTAAAACTGTATAATTTTAGGATTTAGTTTTTTATAAACTCATGATCATAAATGTATGACATAAATTAGTACAAACTTACTACTATGATTTCAATTTGAAAAATGCAATTGAACCTATAAAAAATTGAGGAACATAACCATATCTGTATATTAATTTATCTTTCCCTGGATAAAACTTACTAAGTGACTCTAAGTGTTTTCTAGTGAGAATTCACTAAATGGAGATCATTACCCCATGATTCATGAAACTCATTAAATTTAAGGGGACTCTAAACCCCTGAAATTGATGTATGAAATTGTGTATGTATGTGCACTTGTATAAGAGAAAGGTTATTCCATTTATCAACTATAATTGTAGTTAGATTACAGTCAGAGTACACAAAATAGAAGCTGTCTGGATTAGGTAAATCTAGGACTTTAACATCAAGAAATTTGTTTTACATAGAATTTGGCTCAAGGTCCTTTTATTAACCTATCATAAGATATTTAAGAATAGCTTCAAAACCCTTCTCTTCAATATGGTAATTTACAGCTGGGAAATGCAAGAAAAGAAAGTATAATAGAAGAAAAGAAAGCATAAAAAGATAAAAGACTAAAATTAAAAGCCTGTCAGGATGAAGTGAAGTGCCTGTGAGAGTTGTCATATTCTCTGCGGACAGTCTCCCACCCCCAAAATCTGAAGGTGCCTTCTTAATCTACTGAAGTGATAATAAAGCTCTATCTAATGATAGTTTGGGGAACATAGCAGCACTGTGCTCTTCAATTAGCCACATGTGACTATTTGCATGTATTCAGTAAAATTAAACAAAATGTAACGGTCATGCTTTCAAGCTAGTCACATTTAAAGTATTTAATAGCCACAAACTATGCCAGTGGCTGCAATATTGGGCAGCGTACCTCCAGAACATTTTCATCATCAAAGAAATTTTTATTAATGCTGTTGATGATGGAGGAATCACTAAATCAGAAAATTTTACCTTGAAAATGACAAAAATTAAACTATCTATAATACACACACACACACACACACATATATATATATATATATGACAGAGACAGTATATATGTGTGTGCATATTTACATATATATCTATATTATTATGTTTGTTGCCAGGGTATTGTGATAGTTCACAGAATGAAAACAAAATCTTTTGGAATTAGGATAGCTGCGGGGACCTCATAACACCAAAGGTCTTTCTTTCTGGATGTCTTTCAGGCTTCATTCTATTACAGTTGACAGTGTGGTTTCTCCACCATGTCAGCAAACCTGGATAGAAGGGTTTCCAATGCATTTTCATGATGCCAATGCCTTCCAGCTCTTATTGACCTTTAAATTCCCGAGAGAACTCTAGTTTTCCTGGTATAGCGTTTCTATCCAGTTTTCATGTAAAATTACTTTGGCTGAGCAGGTTAAGTACTCTGATTTTCCTACCCTGGATCATTTTCCTATCATAAAGCAGGGTAAGTAACACAAAACCAAAAGACAAGGATGAGTGGAGTGGAGGAGCAGAAACACAAACAACTACTGCCAGAAGTGTGAGTGGGTTGGGTGGCCACAAATGTGTTTTTCTTAAGATATATTACTATCAGACTGAAAGAAAAACCCCAAATCACACTTTATGGCTTCCTTCATGAGTTTTACTTTCATTGTGTAATGGCATTTTTCTTATAAGTAAATAAATAAAAAGTTCAATTTATATTAATATAAAAGATTGTTCTTGTGTATCAGTAAAACCCAAGTAAGACATTCACTTTATTAAATATACAAATTGCTGCAAACTGAAAAAGAATCTCATCAAATTCGAGCAGACTTTTTAAAACCAGTTTTGATATGGAATTAAATTATAACATTAAGCTTCATTATACCCATTTTGTTTATTCTCTACTCTATAGCTCACACAACCATCCCTTTGTCCTACTACCTATTAACATAAATATAAGAAGAAATGCATTGACAAAGCAAAATAAACATATATATTTAACTTACATCTTCTATGTCTTTGTCCAGAGCAACAATTCTTAGAGGACTGGATAAATCCAGATTATCAGAAATGGTCGCTCCCACAGGGGCTGATTCCAAGACATAGCCTTGATAACTGGACATCGTGAAATAAGGGCTCTGATTATTTTCATCCAATATTTCAATATGTAGACTGGCAAAGGCAGGAAGGGGGTGGCCATTATCCTGTTCTGCCTAAAAATAAAAAAAATAAATTTTACATTATGACAACCTTTTAGAATGACACATTTCATGCTGCATATATGAATTGTCCAATGAGTTATTGTAATTGTTGCTGTATATATCAAGGAGAGATAACTATGTTTAAGTATAGTTGAACAAAAATAAATGAATACATTTGAATGATTTGCTGATATATATTTAAATTAAAGAGAAAAAAATAATTAAAACCCAAATAACATACTACCTTTATTTTTGCTTTTTCCATGTTTTCAAAATTCCATATTAATTATTAAGTATCTAAGTATCTAATATAGCTTGAATATTTAGGTATCCCCAAAATTCATATGTTGAAATCCCAATCCCCAAAGTTACACTGTTAAGAGGCAAGACTTTTGGGCGATAGTAAGGTGATGAGGGCAGATTGTTCATAAGTAGGATTCGTACCTTCAAAAAGAGCTCCCATGATGAGCAGTTTAGGCTAACTCTGCTCACTCTTCTTAGGAAATAGTTATAATTCTTTTTCATTTGGACTAATGTCTCAAATTTCTTTTTGGACTTGAAGATTGAAAATAGAATGGAGGACCAAGTTCATATAATGAAATTCTCTGTAGAATACTCCCTAACTCACTAAAGTTCTATAATGATTTGGGGCCAAAAGATAGACAGGCAGCCAGATAATTTTTTTAAATTACAAATTATTACAACAAAAACATATTGACATGAATCCCTTTCAATTACTCCCTCTTGTTTTGAACATTCAGTACTTATTCCATATTTTTTGCCACTTTTTGAATCCATTCTGGTAGTCCTCTTATGTTTCTTTACAAGTTGTTACAAAAATATACAATGAATGCTCCTGTCTAGTCCCATCCAAAGGAAAGGGGGGTTCTGAAAATCATTAAGGGTTTCCTCAACTATCTTATTCACCATCCCTGGCACCTTATATTTTTATCACTTCTCATATATTCTTTGGAAATTCTTAGAGTTGGCCTGCAGTAATTAATAAATGACTTAATAGAACTATATTTCTTTGTTTTACTGCTTATAAACCATTCTTTAAACTTTAATGCTCTAAAGAGTAAAGACCTTACAAAGAATTTGAGAAAAGTTATTAAAATATTTGAAGCTTTCAAAATCATACAATAATTTGTCAAAGGAGAAATAATTATGCTAAATAGATTTTAATAAGATCATAATAAATAGATAATAAATAGATAATAAATAATTAATAAATAGATTTTATAAGATCATAAATATAGCAAAGACCACTTTCTTGATAAGAGGTGTCAAAGGAGAAATAATTATGCTAAATAGATTTTAATAAGATCATAATAAATAGATAATAAATAATTAATAAATAGATTTTATAAGATCATAAATATAGCAAAGACCACTTTCTTGATAAGAGGTATATATATATATATATATATATATATATATATATATTGTGTGTGTGTGTGTAACTAAAAGCTATCTACACTGGATAGTGTACACTCAGAAAATCTTATGGCAAAAAATAAATAACACATTTCCCACTTAGAGAATATTTTGAATAAAATGAAATATTTTATCTTCACTTCAAATAAGAATATATTTATAATTTATTGCAATAAAACATAAAGCATCAAAGCTCTTGCATAACTTTCAATAATAAAAATCTTTCTCCTTTTTTAAATTTTGATATATAAACTGATGCTGGAATTACTACAATGTTTTTCAATGATTTAAAGAAGAAAAACAGAGTCACTTTGGGGAAGATCATACCTTCAGAAAGTTCCAGGTAATCTCAGGTTTGCCAAACTATTTGGATATTATTTTGAATGTGGGAATCATTTTAAATATAAACAGCAAGTTCATACAGGTATAAAATTATGGTAATGATGAAGTAGCTTTTTCTTTTACTCCTTTATTTCCACTTTTATTTGCTCTTCCACAAGGCAAAGCCACCTGGTCCTATACTGGATTCGGATACAGTACTAAGTTCTCTCTCAATCAGGAGAAAACCCTACTAAGGTACCTTTCATGAATTTACCATCTGATAAAACCTATCCATCATTATTTGATTTTTTAAAAAAAATATTAACATAAAAAATTAAACTCAAAATGTACATTTTTAAGTGTCTGGAAAGTAATAACGGTGAGGGTAATGTTTCTCCTGTATGTATCAAACTGTTGTTGAGGGAAAAAAGTAACAAACTGGTCTGTTTGGCTTTCATGTTTTCCAATACTTTTATTTTTATATTTCTATGCAACAGCCAAGAAGCTTATGAAGATTGCTTGCCACAATCAGACGGAAGGCTGAGGAAGTTTATGCCGAGGGTGGGGTGTGGAAATATGGCTGAGACAGCTCAGAGAGTGGCTTTCATTTGAACATTATACAATATGTTGATTTGCTGTTGTACTCATGCATTTAGCTTTGCAGAAAATCAAGGTACTGTGACAACACTGGATAAATTGCCTTTCTTCTTCCAAGCAGTTGCAGGTCACCTTGTGAAGAAGGAAAGAGGCCAAGTCAAATATCACCTCTGTGTGTCTTTTGTCAGCTTGCATACATGGACATCCCTTGTATTCATTTGCTATATTTTTATTTCTGTTGTCACTAATCCTGCTGGAAGATAATGTTATGAGGCAGGTGGATGTTGTGCTTTCTTTTCTTTTTCTAATTCTCATAATGGCTTAACAGTCAATTAATTTAGTCTAGCAGTCAGAATTTCAAAAATATTTCAGGACACAATATTACTGTTGAAGAAACAAAAATAATACTTTGTGTGGTAATCGACAAAAACAAAAAAATCCCTCATAATAACTAAAACACAAAATCACAACAAAAGATGAACACTTACCACTCTATCAAATAAGTAATTGATTATACAAAATGTATTTCTTATTTATAAACTTGTAGAAGGTTTGCTATTTTAGTACTACTACAAATAATGCCTGAAATTTTTATGAGATGATTTTCACTAAAATGAATAAAAGATTTCACATTTTTTCACTTTGCTCTTGGGGCAAGGGAAATAAATTTTTTATTAACCCTCTGAATTAAAATATTGTGTATAATGGACTGTTTGTATTTCCCAGAGTTCATACGTTGAACCTCAAATTGGATGAAATTAGGAGGTGGGGCTATTTTGCAATGGGTTACAAGGGATAAAAGTTTATGAATGTGATTAGTGTCCTTACAAAGAGTTGTCCAAAATGGCTCTCTCACCCTTTGTCTACTATGTAAGGATACAAAGAGATGTTTGTAATCTGCAACTCAGAAGAGAGACTTAACCATAGCTCAAACATGCTAAACACCTAGTCTCATATTCCCAGCTCCTAGAATGGTTAGAAATAAAACTCTGTTGTTTATAGATCGGTTAGTTTATGGAACTTTGTTAAGGTAGTCCACACTGGCTTACTGACAGGAACATAATGTGTACATATTTCAATTCTTTGGGGAAGAATCTATAAAAATATGGCTAAGAGTACAAATCTAGAATAGTTCCAGACGTATGAAGGCATGTAATCCACATCACCTAGGAATACAAATCTATACTAGTTCCAGACATATGAAGGCATGCAATCCACATTGTTTTCTATGGCTAGGTAAAAGTAATTCTGATTTCTTTTCTTTTCTTTTTTCTTTTCTCCTTCCCCTCTTCTTCCTCTGCTTCCTCCTCCTTCTCTGCCTCCTCTTTCTCTTCTTCCTCTTCCTACACCCCTTCCCTCCTCTTTCACTTCCTCCTCTTCCTCTTTTCTTCTTATCCTTCTCCTGCTTCTTCCTCTTCTTTTTCCTCCTCCTCTTCCTCTTCTTTTTCTTCTTCTTCTCTTCCTTTCTTCCTCCCTCCCTCCTTCCCTCCCTCTCTTTCTCTCCTTCCTTCCTTCCTTCCTTCCTTCCTTCCTCCCTAATCCTGAATAACGGATGTGTCTTATTTTATTCCTTTCAAAGGTAGTGTTCATGCAGTTATCTTGGTTTTTTTTCATAATTTTATAACATACTACAGAGAAAATATAGTAACTTATATTTCACAATCATCTTAAAGAATTTAATGAATGTTGATAGTTCTTTTCATTTTCATGGGAGATTTCATCATTTTTGTTTTGAGAAATGATTGATAATCTGTAATTTGCTACTCGGACCCTCATACTTACGATATTTCAACTAGACAAAGTCTCGGGTGGAAATTCATGTGAGGGACAAATTTTAATTTACTTTGAAGGCAATGTGCAGCAACATGATATACTTTTATTATTGCTGTCTTAGCGAGATTTTATTGACAGTGTGGAACATGATCAAGATATAAGAAAATGTACCTAAAGTTTGAGAGATTATTTGTGTGAGATGCAAATTAGAAAAGTGATGTAGGTGCAGAAAGATGGATAAAGAGAAATTCCAGAGGTATCTGGATTGTTATAACTGAGTGGAGGATGATGTAGGAGAAGGGAGGCCTATGAGAAATGGTTGTACCTAGTTGGGTAACTGTCCAATTGTAGCATTAATTGAAAGAAGGACCGAAAGTAGAAGACTAGAAATTTCAAAAGGACACCCATAATTTGTTACAGTTTTAATGTGACAAGATTGTATAATACTAAAAGTACTTATGAAACAAAATATTGGAGATGTGGATATGGACACCACCAGGGAAATGTGTCTGAAAGCATAATTAGTATATTTAGGGTTACCCCAAGGCAGGGACTTCTTAAAGACTTGCAAATTGAAAGCTGGAAATGTGACACACTTAAAAAACACTAAATTTGGGTTTCCCACTTAATTCCTGGGTAGTAAAGTGTAAGTAAAGTGTAACTGATATCATTTTTCACGTAGAGGCTAAACATTTTACAGAGTTGTGGTGTTAGAGATTCATGTAGGGTCAAGAGTTATAGCAGCTGCTTTCTTAGGCATCAATCAGTTCACTAATGCTGTTTCTCTGTAACTGTACAACCTCTAAAGGTAAGTAGCTTGCCAAAATAACTGGCACAGATACACAGAGTCAAGCTCACTAATTGGCATTCCCTGGCTGATTTTCTATGTCAAATAATATACATTTTCTTTATAAGAATTGTGGCTTTTTTTAAAGCAGTCATAAATACCTGAAAGCATGCTTTAACATAAATCCAGGGTTGAATTTCTTTCAAAATTCCATTGCAATCATTTTTTTTTCTATTTCTGGACAAAGATGCAAGATAAAATTGTATAAAATACATATACTTTCAAATGTATTTATTTAAATATAGTGAAAATGTAGATAACCTTCAGAAGTTTAAAAAGATTTGCTGCACCCAGAAGAAAACCATTATCACAAATGTTCATTCAGCAACTTTTATGTGTTATAGGCAAGGTTAGGCACAGGATACAATGTAAAGAAATATATCACAATGTGCCATCTGTAAAGGTCAGGAGAAAATAAATTCAACATAAAATGACCACTACTACTACAGGATCAAATGGGCTGCAAAGGCTCTGAGCATGGTCTGTGCCTTTGCAGAGAAAGTGTCTTTTATTAAAAAAACTGAAGCATTAATATAAATTACATTGTTGGCCTGAACAAAGACAGGTATGATTCTAGAAAAGGAGCAGCACTGCAAATTCCATGACATGAGAGAGTATGCAGAACTCTGGGCACTGCCAGTGGTTGGCTATGGCTGGAAGGTGACTAGTCAGAACTTAGGGTACAGCTAAAGACATCATATACAATATATGATAGTCTGCTCATGACTGAAGAAAAATTTATACTCTAGGCAGTGTAAAGAAGTCATTGAGTAACAACAGAAAAATCAAAGCACCAGGATACAATGATGTTTGTGATTTCATTGTGACCCTTGCTTAATCAAAGGTTAATCAAATATTTTAATCAAAGAAATTTAAATAAAAATGTAATTATTTTTTGAGAAACAGATGGTGAATTATTATTACTTTACTTTTTAAATTTGTTTTAATAATTAAAATGAGAGTACCTTTGCTTTAGAAGCTTCAAGTATAAATATACCAAGAAATAATTTTAAAACATCACACTAAAAATGATGAAAGTAAATGTTCTGGGCTATGTAATAGATGTTCTACACTTAGTTCATATGTAGAGAATCTTAAATGTACTACTATATTTCTACCTTATAGGGTTTTCTTCTTCTTCATACGTATACTGCTCACATATCATCCAACTGGGACAATTTTGAGAGTGAGAGGATGTTATGAATAATTATTCAAGGACAACAGAAAAAACATAAAGTATCCTGGGAGAACCTAATATTTGATTCTCATGCACAATATGTATTGCATTTTTATATATTTTAGTGATAATGATTATTTCAGTTTTAGGATAGTGTTGTGAAATGAAAGACCCTTTTCTCTTTCAGTTGGACATGAATGTGCTGAAGCTCGTGAACATCTCCAGTTTGCCTTCATAACTTCACCTTTATATTTTTGTTTGCCAATATTCTAAATAAATCACTGGTAGAAATTGTGAAGAATAAAAACAATAAATCTGTCATTTGTGGCAGTCATCAGTTGTTATAAGCACATGTGGCTTTTGAAAGCAGAACTCTTCAAAATCTAGAAGACATTTCTTTGTATTTCAGTTTTCATTAGCTTCTAATATAGAAACTGGGATCAAGTCAAACAAAGCTTTATAGTCAATGAAAAATGAAAGATTATTAAGATAAAAAGAAAGAAGTTGAAAAAGTTGTTAGTGCCAGCCATAGTGTTTCAGTGGGTCCCTGAATAATGATGTAATACTCAGCTAGTACTCAAGCAAGTGGCACATTATTGTTCTTAAAAATTGATGACTTTGTATCTTTCCTTTGACTGCACACAAAACATAGGTGTTTGAATCTACTATATGTCTGCATAAACTTCTATTAGTATTATAAAATTAAAATATTAAGAAAATATCTGAAATTGGTTCTAATTGATTTTCTTTCTGTAATGAATGTCCTGAATTACACTTTACACAGGTACTCCAGGACAACTGTCTTTGATAATAAGGAAAATAACTGATTTATTATTTCAAATGTGGCAGTATGGTAATGGAGCTTTATCCTGTTTCTTAACTCCCATGGAAAACAGCATTATAGGACTCTAGGAGAACAACAGACAAAGGGGAAATATTTCTGAGCTCTTTAGTCCCATGATAATTAAATTAGTCAATGGAAGAATATAGATCTCCTGCATGACCATTTTATACAAATGGTAAAAATAGTGTTTCTTTGTTGATTGACTCCTAAAATTAAATTGATTAACTCTTACAAAATTAAATCCAAGCAACCTGAATCCATCCATAAGGCTCTCCCCATGGCCTGGCTCTATGCCTCATTTCCCTGTTAACTGCTTGTAGACTGTTATATTATGCCTCCCAGCTTTTATTTCTGCTATTCCTTATGTTCAAACATATCTTTCACTTTTATTCACTGGCCAAACATTTTCAACTCAGCAATATTTAGCTTGGAGTACTCTTCATAAAATTTTTCCTGAGTCCCCAGTTTAATTTAAATATCCCTGTTTAGTGTTTTGTTGGCTCCTTTTATGTGATTTTCCTGTTAGATCTTGATGTGTTGTTTTTGATCTATCTGCTTCTAGACTACAAACTCTTTAAGAAAAAGTAACTCCTAAATACAGTAAATATAGGTTCTAGTATATTACTATAGTACCATAATTGGTGCTAAGAATATATCTCTTACTTAGAGCTAAAATTAAATATATGTGTACTCAATGTTTTCTGCAGTTGGTAGTAATACTAAAGTAATGATAAAGTAATACACCTAATAAAACCAAAGAACCATTTTTAAGTAGCTATATATTCTGTGAAGTAATATGAGAATGGCTTTACCATAGATAAAATGAAAGTTGAATCTCAATTTTGCCTCTTATTTCCATGTAACTTTAAGTTAGTCACTTACTCTGAGCTTTAGTTTCCATATTGTGTATAAATTGAGCATCCTATGAAGGTTGTGAACCTTCCAGTGAAAAATGTACAGAAAGTAGCACGCATAATGCACGTTACACAGGCTTCCTTACTTATTACTTTTACATTTAAAGTTTAAGAAAAATAACATAGGGTCACATTTACAGAGCTAATAATTTTGTATTCATAGATATAAAAGTCGTGCAATATAGACTAGACTAATTTTGTATTTTTCTTATTGTCATGTTTTTCTATTTATAATGCCCTTCTTTCATTCTTCATCTCTGCTTGGCAAATTCCTACCCTTTCTTCAAAGCCCAACTTTGGTCTCACCTTCTCAGTGAAGTCCATCTGAATTAATTGGAAAATTATCCATGCTTTCATAATATCTTTTACAAGATTTCATTACAATATACTAGAGTTTATAAAACTAAAATTTTAAATCCAAAAGATTTCCTTAGCTTTGAAATTGTTTTCAGGTCTAGAATCACCTTTCAACATAAAAATAGCAGTAATAATGAGGCATTTATTAAAAGAATCTCTAACTGAGCAAGACTTTCCTATGTTAAAAAACCAGCCATATTTAAACAAATAATATATATTTTTAATAAAAATATAAATTAAGCTCTATTTATTTATTTTATTTACAGTAGTGGTATTGAACCAGGGTTTTCTTACTGAGATACCTCTCTGGCCTTTTATTTGTATTTTTTATTTTGAGACAAAGTCTTACTAAGTGGCTAGATGCTCAGTGTGCAAATTTGCTATCCTCCCATCTTGGCCTCACAGGTAGAGTGCTAGAGTTGTAGGTGAGGGATATTAGACACAGTTAAATCAAGCACATTGAATATATATTCATTTATTATCATTTTATGGTTAAAAGCTAAAGTTCATTCCTTTCATTACAATATTGTTATATTATATTACATTTTAGGATAAAATTATATTATGTAGGATAATATATATTTGACTGGGGAACTTATTATATATAAAATATTTAGTAGTATTTCACTTCATAGAACTATAAAATGTTATTTTAGAAAAAGACAATAAAGTGATTTAAGCTACATTTAAGATATTTTAACAAAAAAATTGGTCAACCACTGTTCGCATTAATTTTAATTTTTGAAAGAAAAATGGCTATTGTACCCTCTCATTGTCTTTGATTAATATTTCATGGTACAAGGAAATATGCTATTAAGTTAATTTACCTTAATAACCAAATCAAATTTCTGATGAAAGTCTCTGTTCACTGGCTCCAGAAGACTAAGTTCTGCAGTCCTGGGATGCATATGGAAAAATTGTGGGTAATCCTCAGGAGTCCCTGAAAGACATGGAGATTTCAGCACATAATTGGGAACAAAAAGTAATATGTGAGTCTGCTTCATCTATTTCCCTTCATTAACCGTGCAACAAAATTACAATTTCATTAGTAAATTAAGTTTCAAAATTATGCAGTCTGGGAAAGCAGGCACAAATGTAGTAAATAATGAGCTTATGAATAAGATAATGGAAAATATTTGTTTTTTTATTAAGTGTGCTCTTTAATTAATTTGGAACTATCACATGAAGTGAGCTATTAAGTGTAGGAAAAGCAAATTTTATATCATAAAATTGTGTTTCAACGGTGCATAAATCTTCATTATAGCCAACATTGCTTTTCAATATATCTTACAACGCATAATGTCTCATAATTTAAACCAAATATCAAGTTGTCTAGAAACTAATATGAACCTATTCTGTTGAATCTTGTCAAATTTTTGAATATATAAGTATTTAGCTAATATCAACCATCAGAAATTAGAATGTAGCCTTTGATGATACTCTTAATATGTAGGTTGGATATTTCCTAAATGTAGGCACTTTAGTAAGTTGAATACATTTCTTCTTGCATAAATTCCTTTCAGTTGTATCATCTTACTTTGTGTACTGCTTTTCTTTTTCACAAAGTAGAAAAAACAGTAGAAGTCAAATCATAAAAGTCAAATATAGAAATTCTAATAAAATATTGATGATTAGTTATACTAGAAATCATCAAAACCTCTGTAACTCAATTCCTTTCTATAGATGAAGACTTGAGAGATTTGAGAGATTAAATAATATTTAACTCAAAGAGATAAAATGAGACAGGGCTGGTTATTCAAATATTTGCATTCAGATCCAAAATTATGCTTATTGCGCTACTCCTCTGTTTTAACACTTACACAGGAAAGGGAATTCTCCTGGACATTTTGTAAGGGAAAGAAAATTAGAAATGACCACCATTAAAATAGGAAAATCTAGGCATTGTAAAAATTATATATGAAATTTAATATACGCTGAAGGAATTATTTCTTTTAGTAGGAGAGTCACTTAGAAAAGTATAAAATTATTTCCATTAGAATTACTTCACATAATATACACGTCTATACCCTAATTAGAGAAAATATTAGAATTGCTTCTTCCGATGATATGTGAAAGAAACTAAACACCAATGGAGAAAATATGTACGATAAAACAATACATAATAAAAATACTATTAATAAATGAAAATATGGATAAATTTAACTCAGATTTGAAATTAGGCAAATCTTCCCAAACAATTTCTCAAAATTGAAAAGCAATAAGTAAGAAATTATATTATAAGACATATAAATAAATGAAAGCATGTGACAAGCTGGGAAATATTTCCAAATTACATCGGAGGCAAAATGTTCACAACCTTAATATATGGCAATTTATAAAGTAGATTTTTTTAAAAAACCAACAATGCTTTAAAAATGGTTGTTGCTAGAATATGAGCAGAAAGTTCATACATCAGTGAAGGAGAACTTGGTATAATCTATCAAAATCATGTTAATGTTTACTTTCTTTTCAGGATTGGGTATCAAACACAGGCCTTGTTCATAACAAGTGCTTTACCAGAAATACTCTTCAGCCCAATGTTTACTGTCTGATTCAGAAATCTGACTTCTACCACATTTTTGGATTATGATGAAAGATAAATAATCATCTAAATCTACCTCAATGGTGGTTTGTCTGAGTAAATGGTGATGTATCCTGTAAGGATGATAATTTATAATATAAAAATAACATTTAAAATACTGACATATGGAAGAGAGGGAGGCAATAAAATTATTTTTGGAGTCCCATAATGTTACATATTATTACAAAACAAATTCAAATTACAGATATCTCAACAAATTTAAAAAATAAATCAAAAACCTATATACATTTGTCTTTAGTTGCTTACTTCAGCATAAACATAGAGAAAACTATCTCAGATAACTTTAAAAGATAAACACTTGACATCATATCCTTACTAAAATATACCCCTATTGAAACAGAGAAATTACAAAGAACAGCAAAATAAAAATTTGCCTATAGAAATCCTACAATAGTGGTGGTACTGATGTTCTTATTCTAAATTGGTTGCAAGTATTTTACAACAAATTAAATAAATCATTAAGTGATAGTCTAATCCTGTCATTTTTGGTACTGAAAACTAGTAGAAACAGTAAGAAGATCTGAATATAAAAGTAAAAATACAACAGCTTGATAGTGAATTGACAGTGTAAACTTAAATTCAGGTTTTAGTTTGTCTTCAGAAACAAAAAGTGTATACTCTGAACACAAAGACAAAGACTAAAAATATGACCAACTTAGAAGCAGCATTCATTTCTAGTGTTTAGACCATGGTTTTGAAATTCATTTTACCAACAAAAGTAATTAAGGTTTCTGAAAGAGATCATTGATTCAGGTCCAGGACAGAAAACAAAGACAACTATGAAAAACCTTTTCACTTCTGGTAGCAAAAAATAAATCCAAGACTACCAAGCTGGTGTCAAAAGTTTTCAAGAGTCAGTAAGAGATTTCTTTAGCTAGAGTTGGAAGAAATTTAGTATAAATACGTAAAATATTTGTAATGATTTGAAACAAAATATGTTTAAATTTGTAACATATAATGTAGAAAACAGGAATATCTTACTATCTTTCAAAGATGGTTTGAAAACTGGAAAATAAAATATATACTTTTTCTGCTTGGCTATATGACCTATAACACTGGGTAAACAAGGAAAAATCAAAATTAGTGTTACCATTTTATAAACTTACATAAATTAATTTTTAAGGTTTTTAATTTTAATTTTTATTAGTATATATTTGTAGTACATAATGGTTACATTCATGTGGGAGTTGATACCTCCACATAACTCATCTTCTTTTTTTCATCTCCTTACCCTCCCCTTCCTCCTTCCTTCTTTCACCTCTAGGTCTTCCTCTCTTTCTTTTTCCATTAAATTTATTGGTACATTTTAGGTATAAAATAGAGTTATATTCATCATTGGGATCTTGTACCTTTACATGACATACTTTGGTTCTTATTTTTTCCCCAATCCCCTGCCCTTCCTTCACCCCCTCCACCCATCCCTATTTACAAGACTTTGTTTTGATTTTTTCCTTTTCTTGTATTTTTTCTTTTCCCTTCTTTCCTTTCCCCTACTCCTTTAGACCTTTTCTTCCTATTATGCAATTTCAATTTTATATATATTTAAATTACAATATCAAGATTTAGAGGACACTACCACAGATTTTACAGAATTTAAAAGGATATAGAAAGCATATTACAAAAATCTTTTTTGAAATAATTTTGACAACTTCTATGTAGTACCTTGAAAGATAAATTAATGGGGCCTGGGGATTTAGCTCAGTGGTTTCACTGCATGCCACGCAAGCACAAGGACCCGAGTTCGATCTCTGGTACCAAAAAAAAAAAAAAAAAAAGAAAGATAAATTAATGAAACTGACTCTGGAAGAAATATAAAATTTGAATTGCACCTCTTAAACAAAGTATATTCCTAGCTTGAAAACATGCCTATATGACAACAACAGGCTCATATACACTTTAACTGATAAATAATATCAAATATTTAAAGCAGAAAAAAGAAAGAACACTTCTCCTCTCATTTTAGGAAATCAACGTTGTGCTAATACTAAAACTGGATAAAGATAATAGAAGAAAAATATGAATATGAATAAAATTTGTTTAACAAAACAAACTATTAGAAGGAAGATCTGGCAGTGTGTAGAAAATGGTTTTATTATAGGGACGGCAGTGTAGGTTCAGCATTGGAAGATTCACCCCCAAAAGCCATCATTTTAACAAAGAAAAGGAAAAAATCATATGATCCTATCAGTAGTTGCAAGAAAAGTACTGGACTAAATTCTACAGCTATTCATGGTAAAAGTTGTCAGGAGACTAGAAGTAGAACAAAAACTTCTCAACAGATAAAAGACATGTACTCCATACTTCAACAAAAATGCCTTATATGAATGGAAAAGATACAATGCTTTCTCCCTAAGGTGGGGAACAAGAGCAGATATGCCTACTCATCATCTGTCCATTATACTTTGAAATATAGGCCCAAACCAAAATAGTCTGGCAATAAAAAGAAACAAATAGCATAGCATTGGCAAGATAGAAGTAAAATCTTTATATGTAGATGAAATGATCATGTACAGAGAAAATACTAAGAAATCTCTAGGAGCCCCTAGAACTTGTATTTGAATTTAGCAGGATTAGAAAACACAAGGCATGTATAAAAATTCAGGTCTATGTATACTTGCCCTAAATGAAGTATTGGATATTGAAATTTAAAAGTTACATAGGAGTACGAAGGACCTGGAAAAAGAAAAAGAAAAAGATAACAGTGTAGGAAGACATTTATTACCTAATTTTAAGACTTCTTCTAAAGCTACAGTAATCAAGGCAATGTTGGTGTAAGGAAAAACATATAGATCAATGGAATAAAACAGAGAATCTAGAAATAGAACCACATATATATGTTCCACTGATTTTTGAAAGATTATTTAACATTAACATTTTATAGAACAAAACTCAACTCAAGAGCAGAAGAAAAGATAATGTTTTCAAAAATTTGTACTTGAACACCTGGTATCTGTATGAAAAAAACCCCTCAATCCTTTATTTCCATATATAAAAATAACTTTAAAAGATCTATGAACCTAAAAATGAAAGATTAAATCTATAAAACTTTAAGAAGAAATTATAAGGGAAAATGTTCATAAATTTAGGGTAGGCAAGAATTTTCTGGGATACAAAAAACATGATGTATAAAAGAAAAAAATTGATAAATAAGATTCCATCAAAATTTAGAACTTCAAAAGACATTGTTAAGAAAATGACTAGTAGTCATTAACCAGAACATATTTGGAAGACATATAACCCATGACCAGAATATATAAAGAACTCTTACAGCTCATTAATAGACAACCCAATTTAAAAGTAGACACAGGAAGATGATAAATAGCCAGTACAGCACAAGGAAAGGTGTGCAATACTAGAATCACAAAAATACTAATCAATACAATAACAAGATCATATTATACACTCATTAGGGAGATGAAATTAAAAGTTTTAAAAGAACAAATGTCAGCTAAGGTGTGAACCAGTTAGAACTTTCCAATACTGCTAATGTGAATGTAAAATGATAAAACCATTTTGGAAAACAATATAGAAATTTCTTGTATTATTGTTAAGAACCAACAGTTCTTTCCCAGGGCAGAGAAGCTGAGCCAGTCTCAGCACCAGGAAGGAAGCTCACCGCCGGCATCCCAGGCTCCTAGGGCAGAGAAGCTGAGCTGGTCCCAGCATTTGGAAGGGAGCTCCCCTGCCACCATCCCAGGCTGCTAGGGCAGAGAAGGTGAGCTGCGTGGGTGCCAGAAGGACATCCCCCTACCATGGAAATGAGAACACACGTAAACAAGCCTCAAAAAGAGACTTCCAGATCACCTAAGGCAACCCCAAAGGGAAACGAGAGGGAACAATCTGACACTCAACTACCTGGACTCTCTGAACTGGCAACAAAAGAGGATCTGGGAAAAATGAAATCAGAAATAATTACTCAGATAACAACAAAGATTGTGCTCATGGTGCAAGACATGATTAATAAATCTAGAGAGGACAGAGATACAAAAATAGAGGATCTGAGGAACATGATGGAATTGCAACATAGGAAACAAATGGAATCCATAAAACAGATACAAACAGATTTCCAGAAAATTAAAAACTCCATCGAAAGTCTGCACAGCAGAATGAACCAATGTGAGGATAGAATTTCACATATAGAAGATAAGATTGCAATTTGTGAGAAGGAAAAGAAAAATTGCTTTAAAATTGTAAGGGAAAACAAGAAATCAATCCAGCAGCTGCTAGACGATGGAAAGAAGAATAATATAAGACTGATAAGAGTCAATGAAGAAAGAGGAGAGAGTGCAGATGACATAAAAAAAACTGTTCACAGAAGTGATGGCAGAAAACTTCCCAAGGAGGGGAAACGAACTTGACATACAGAGAAGTGAGGCATATAGGACTCCAGCTAGCCTTAATCAAAAAAAAAAAAAAAACTACACATAGGCATATAATAGTTAGAATTCCAGAAATCCAACAGAAGAACGAAATTCTACAAGCAGTGAGAGAAAGAAACAAGTCACATACAAAGGAAAGCCCATCGGAATCACAGCAGACTTCTCAGTGCAGACACTCAAGGCAAGAAGAGCTTGGAGTGATGTATTTCAAGCCCTAAATGAAAACAGCCTCCAACCCAGATTGATGTACCCTGCAAAACTATCTTTCAAAATTGATAGAGAAATAAGATACTTTCTTGACAAAGAGTACCTTAGGAACTTCGTGAATAACAAACTGGCACTCCACCAAATTCTAGACAATACCCTAGGAAAAGACAATGAGGATCACAACCCCAGGAAACCCAGGAGAATAAATCCACTGGGCTTGACAAATTAAATGCAAAGGGGAAGAATCCAACCAAAAGAAAAAGTCATGACAAGGCTTTTAAAACTTTTAACTTCGTCTCCCTAATGAGTGTATGATTCAATCTTATTATTGTACTGATTAGTATTTTTCTGATTCTAGAGTTGCACACCTTTCCTTGTGTTATACTGGCTATTTATCATCTTCTTATGTCTACATTTTAATTGGTTTGTCTATTAATGAGCTCTATGAATTCTTTATATATTCTGGTCATAGGTTATATGCATTGAAAATATGGTCTGTTTAAGGACTACTTTTCATTTTAATGATGTCAATTAAAGTTCTAAATTTTGATGGAATCTCATTTATCAATTTTTTTCTTTTATACATCATGTTTTTTGTATCCTAGGTAGTTCTTGCCTACCCTGAATTCATAAATATTTTCCCTTATAATTTCTTCTTAAAGTTTTATACTTTTAGGCTTTCTTATTTAGGTTCATAGATCCCTTCAAGTTATTTTCATGTATGGAAATAAAGAGGTGAGGTTAATTTTTTATATACAGATACCAGGTGTTCTAGTGCCGTTTCCTGAAAACACTATCTCTTCCTCGGCTCTTGGATTGAGTTTATATTCTATAAAATGCTGTTAAATAATCTTTCCAAACTCAGTGGACCATATGTGTGTGGTTCTATTTCTAGATTCTCTGTTTTATTCAAATTATCTATATCTTTCCTTACACCAACACTGCCTTGATTACTGTAGCTTTAGAAGAAGTCTTAAAATTAGGTACTAAACATCTTCCAACACTGTTTTTATGTTTGTTTTTAACTTTTCTAGGTCCTTTGTGCTCCTACATAACTTTTAAATTTCAATATCCAATTCTTCATTTATAACAAGTATACACAGACCTGAATTTGTATATATACCTTGTGTTTTCTAATCCTGCTAAATTCAAGTACAAGTTCTAGGGGCTCCCGGAGATTTCTTAGTATTTTCTCTGTAGATGATTATTTCATCTACATATAAAGATTTTGCTTCTACCTGCCTATCCTATCCTAATTGTGTCATTTTATTGCCAGGCTATTTTGGTGGGGACTAGGTTTCAAAGTTTAATGGACAGATAAAGAGTAAGCATATCTGCCCTTGTTTCCCACCTTAAGGAGAATGCATTGTATCTTCTCCATTCATACAAGGCATTCTCACTGGAAGTATAGAGTACATGTCTTTAATCTGTTGAGAAGGTTCTGTTCTACTTCTAGTTTCCTAATAGCTTTTACCATGAACAGCTGTAGAATTTAGTCCAATACTTTTTCTCCAACTAATGACAGGATCATATGGGTTTTTCCTTTCCTCTGTTAAAATGATGGCTTTTGGGGGTGGATCTTCCAATGCTGAACCAACACTGCCATCCCTAAAACAAAACCACTTTCTACATACTGCCAGATCTGACTTCTAATAGTTAGTTTTGTTAAACAAATTTCTATCTATGTTCATACTTTTTTCTTCTATGACCTTTATCCAGTTTTAGGATTAGTACAATGTTGAGCCCCTAAAATGAGGGGAGAAATGTTCCTTCTTTTTTCTACTTTAATTGTTTAATATAATTTATCAGTCAAAATGTATATGAGCCTACTGTTGTCATATAGGTAGGTTTTCAAGCTAGGAATAAACTTTCTTTAATAAGTGCTATTCGAATTTTATATTTCTTCCAGAGTTAATTTCATTAATTTCTCTTCCAAGGTACTTCTTAGAAATTGTCATATTTATTGGAAAACAGATTTTTGTAATATGCTTTCTATATCCTTTTAAATTCTGTAAAATCTGTAGTAATGTCTCCTAGATCTTAATATTATAATTTAAAAAATATATAACTGATATTGGGTAACAGGAAGAAAATGTCTAAAGGAGCAGGGGAATTGGGAAGGGTAGGGGAAAGAAAAAAGGGAAAAATAATATGAGAAAAGGAAAAAAAATGGAAACAAAGTCTTTGCAAATAGGGAAGGGTGGAGGGGGTGAAGAGAGGGCAAGGGAAAGGGAAAAAATAAGAACCAAGATACTCATGTAATGGTACAAGATCCCAATGATGAATGTAACTGTATTTTATACCTAAAATATACCAATAAAGTTAATGGGGGGGGGAAAAGAGCCAACAGTTCTGTTCTTAAGTTTTTACTTAAGAGAAATGAAAACACATGATCACAATACATTTGTACATACAAGTTGACTATCCCTTATCTGAAATTCTTGGGACCAGAAGTGTTTCAGATTTTGGTTTGATATTCATTTGATCTGCAAAGAGGACAGCTACTCCTGCTTTTTTTCAGGTTCCTGTCATATGGAGTATTGTTTTCCACCCTTTAACTTTCAGTCTATGAGTTTCTATTTGAATTTAGTGTTTTTCTTTTATGCAGCATATTGTTGGATTTTATTTTTTGACTCATTCTGCCAGTCTATTTCTTTTGATTGGTGAATTGAGACCATTAATATTGATGGTTGTAACTGATACATATTGATTTACAATTGTCATGACTTTTTGTTGGATTCTCCCCCTTTGCATTTAATTTCTTGTCATGACTGATGGATTTATTCTGCTGGGCTTCCTGGGGTTGTGATCCTCATTGTCTTTTCCTTGGATATTTTCCAAAATTTTTTGGAGTGCTGGTTTGGTATTCACAAAGTTCCTAAGGTGCTCCTTGTCATGAAAGTATCTTATTTCTCCATTAATTTTGAAAGATAGTTTTGCAGGGTACATCAGTCTGGGTTGGAGGCTGTTTTCCTTTAGGTCTTGGAATATGTCACTCCAAGCTCTTCTTGCCTTGAGGGTTTGCACTGAGAAGTCTGCTGTGATTCTGATGGGCTTTCCTTTGTATTTGATTTATTTCTTTTCTCTCATTGCTTGTAGAATTTTGTTCTTCTGTGGGGTTTCTGGAATCTTAACTATTATATGCCTATGTGTAGATCTTTTTTGATCAAGGCTAGTTGGAGTCGTATATGACTCACTTCTCTGTATGTCAAGTTCTTTTCCCCTGCTTGAGAAATTTTCTACCATTACTTCTGTGAACAGTTTTTTTTTTTATGTTGTCTCCACTCTCTCCTGTTTCTTCATTGACTCTTATCAGTCCTATGCTATCCTTCTTTGCATCATCTAGTAGCTGCTGGATTGATTTCTCATGGTCCCTTACTATTTTAAAGAATTTTTTCTTTTCTTGGTCACTAATTGTAATATTTTCTATATGTGAAATTTTGTCCTCACATTGATTCATTCTGCTGTGTAAACTTTCAATGGAGTTTTTAATGTCCTGGAAATCTGTTTGTATCTGTTTTATGGATTCCATTTGTTTCCTATGATGGGCTTCCATCACGTTCCTTAGCTCCTCTATTTTTTTATCTGTGTCCACTCTAGATTTATTAATCATGTCTTGCACTACTAGCACAATCTCTGCTGTTATCTGAGAAATTATTTCTGATTTCATTTTTTCCAAATCCTCTTTTGTTGCCAGTTCAGAGAGTCCAGGTGGTTGAATATAAGATTGTTCCATCTCATTTCCCTTTGAGGTTGCCTTAGGTGATCTGGAAGTCTTGTTTTGAGACTTGTTTATGTGTGTTCTCATTTCAACAGATGCAGCCTTTGTTGAGGCAACTTTTTGCTCACTCAGTGGTCTTCAATTCTTAGCAAGCCACAGAGCTGGCTTTTCTTTGCTGCTCACCATTACACTAATTCCTGGGTTCTAAAAGGTGGCCTTCTGGATCCCTGAGCTGACCTGTTGTCTGAGTGGGCTTCTGGCAGGGGTCTGTGCACACTTGGGATGATATCTAGGTTTGCCACTGGCTAGGGCTCCTATGTAGCTGTTGTCTAGGAGGGCCTTTGGCTGGGGCTGTGTACCCCAGTTCCTGTTGTGTGAGAAATCTTCTGGCTACGGTCTCATGCACTTACTGATGGTATTGAGGTGAACCTCTGGCTATTGCTTGTGTGCCTGTGTACCTCTTTTCCAGGCAGGCCCTTGGCTTTGGATTCAGGGTGAAGCCCTGGCTGGGATCTGCTTGCAGCAGCGCTGTTCTGGTCCACACCACTGCTCCCCCAACTAAGGTGGTCTGGTGTGCCTTTATTGCACAGATTTTCTTCACTTTTCTGGTGCACTTTAATTTTCATCAAGGGGCCTCAGAGAGGCCCTCTTTCAAATGATCACTTCTACTCTATCTTCTCAAGCTCAGAACAATCTCCTTTATGACCCCTGCAACTCTGTGATGTGTATCCAAGTAATGGCTCAGCACAGCAGGGTGGTGGGTTGCTGGTGCCTGCATGGCTCACCTCCTCAGTGCTATGGGGTGGTGGTAAGGCCACATAAGTTAATGTTCTAAAGCACTAGGCATTAAACACTATTAACATGACAAAAAAGAGATAAACAGGTATCTTTTGACTCAGTGGAAAAATTAATTTAATACCATTTGTTTTGGACTGAATTTTTCTGCTTCTACATTTGTTTACTGAATCTGTCACCACCCATTTGACTGTATATAAGGTCTTTTGATGAAGTAATTAAGGTTAAATGAGGGCATAGGAGAGGCTCTAAACATGATTGCAATGGTGTCCCTTAAAGAAAAATATACATCAGACTGGATTGCTTTCTCTTTCTATCTGTCTTCATGTGTATGTACAGGAAAGATCAAGTAAGGACACAGCAAGGATGTGGCCATTCACAAGCCACCGGAAATCAACCATGAAAATACCTTGATCTTAGGTTTCCAACCTCCAACACTGTCGGGAAAAAAATAACCATTGTTTAAACTACATAGTCTATGGCATTTTGTAAAGACAACCCCAAAAGACTAATATACCATCTACCAAATACTTTTAGGAGAGAAAAAAACACAACAAACAAACAAACAAACAAAAAACCAGAAACCTTTCTTTGTTAGCAAGCAATGCAATAGGCAGAACAACATGTAAAACTGAAACAAGAAGAGTAGAGTACAGGCTACAGGTCATTATGTAAAATAAAAACTTGAGCTTTCCAATAAGAATATCACAAGGAAAATGATAAATGAAAAGAAGAGGACCAGTCTAGATTTATCAAAGTTATGAATATTATACAAACATTGGTTTCCTTGTCTTCCCTCCTTTCAAAAACAAACAATAACTCTGATGATGAAGATGATAATGATAACATCAGAGAGAAAATGATAATAAAAACTGGTATTTGATATTAAAGAATGATTTTTTAATGTTTTATCACAATATGATATTGCAGAAGAATTTAAAGTAGCTATTTTACAAATGCAATAAATATTGTGTATCAAATATTATATCTGAGATTTTCATCAAAATAATATGAGAGAGATGAATAGTAATATATGTTAAAGATAATTTCACTAAGTGTTCAAGATTCTTGAAACTAAGTGATATTAAATGGAATTTTATTTAGTATTCTCATTTTTTGATTACATTCTAATGAAAAATTTTAATAATTAAATTTAAATTAGAGTTGGTTGTATTATACTATAGCTCTCATCGGAGTAGAATGCAGCAGAGTGTGTGAAAGAATGAGCCAAAAACACTGAACTTAATTGAATAATAATGGCTGCTCTGGGAAAAACAGTTTTTAACACCCAGAGAGTAACATATATTAGCAGTTAACTCTGGAATTACTGTGGGGAAAACATAGTAATCTCTTCATTTATAAGTGTTCTACTTCATCTAAGTGTCAAAAAAGCCCTATGGGGAAGATACTATTATTTGATCTATGAAAAACTAACACTCAGAAAGTTCTAAATAAAATGATCTGAACTTTCACAGATACTAAATGACTAAGTCAGAAGTCAAACTGAAGATATCTAATCCTAAAGCCCACACTCTTTGTTTTTATATCATGTAGTCTATGCCCAGTGATGTAAACAACTGCGCTCTTTTGGCCTTTCTTCATAGGGTGATTGATATTTTAAAATCACTATAGAATATTAACATGGCAAAAGTGTAACTGGCAATTTAAAAATAAATTTTCTTGAGCAAAAAGTAAAGGCTGATAAAATTTAATTTCTTTTATTCCTAAAAGTATCAAGCTTTTTCTAATAAGATCTGAGAACACTTAATGCTTCTGTTAATTATGTACAAATTTTTATAGTCAACTGAAACTGTTTCATAGAAACAGTTCTGATTGCCCATATTTACATGTAAAATCGAGTTATATCTCTCATCATCAACATGATAAATAGTATGATGAATTCCAGAATTAAAACTCTATTATAATTAAAAGAATTAATGGTTCCCAAAACTTTTATTATCATACACACTAAGAAAATTCTACATGTTTCACGTTTATATTTTCTTTAAGAAAACAGCAAACTAAATTAATTTTTCAGTGAAAAGTTAATAATTGTGCACATTGTATATTTTTATCTAATTTAAAAATTTTTTATCTTCTTAAATTTTGCAGATATCTATTCTCTATGAAAGCTAAAGAATGGGGTAGGAATAGAGAAATTATATAGAGAAAAAGAAATTGTATTTACAAATTCTCTCCATTTAGCTTTGTTAGTATAAACAAATCCCCTCCTAGTAAAAGTACTTCAAATTCCATTCATGTTTCAGCATGTATTTTGTGACACAAAACAGAAAAAAAATACAAAGTACAAATATTGCAGGAGAGTTCAGAATGCAGTGTTAACAAAGATAAAAGATGGTGAAGAGTTGAAATGATGAGGACAGAGCAGAAATGGTTATGAAAAGCCAAAACCTCAATGCATCTCTTGAGCACCTATTAATTCCCAATCTAAATTATCTTAAGGTAAAATGAAAAATATCAATTATTTGCCTCTACTATGTAGCCACTACTCACATAAGCTTAGCTTCCTTCCTGATTATTTCTACAACCTTGATGTATACAGTAACAAATAGGGCCATTTTAATAAAAAGTGTTTTCTAAAATTCAATTTGGATATATTTAAAGTATGTGTTTTTTAAGGAAATGATTTGGCCACATCTTATGCATTATAGGCAGAGAAATTAGCAAAT
This sequence comes from Heterocephalus glaber, assembly GCF_053883595.1. Taxonomy (NCBI): domain Eukaryota; kingdom Metazoa; phylum Chordata; class Mammalia; order Rodentia; family Bathyergidae; genus Heterocephalus; species Heterocephalus glaber. The sequence goes on along the minus strand of NW_028258320.1, from coordinate 32,801,176 downwards.
TATTCATCAAGTGTATAGGTTTCAAGTATAATTACAATCTATAGAAAATTGAAAAGTTATATAACGTAAGATCCTTGGTTTGAAGAAGTTATACAAGTATGGCTGTTTGTACTTATGAGATGCAGCTGCAAATAATGCTAAGCAAAAATCAAAAAAGATGTGGATAACGAGGACAGAACCAGTCAGCAGGATTGATTCTATAGAGACAGCTTTGATTGCCCAAATTTAGATGTAAACTTGAAAGCTGTATTATTCTATTATATAATCAAACTTAATGGTTGCCAAACCTGTCCCTTTATGTTTACTAATAAATTCTCAATTTTCTACATTTAGATTTTTGTGGAAAAAAATAGCAATCTAAATTAATCCCTCAGCAAAATATACGAATTTTGAACGCTGCACGTGGTTTCCAGGTTTGAGATATAATTGTTACATAACAAGCTTCACATATTTAAAATGTGCGATTTTGTGCTGATCAAGATACTCTCACTATAATTAAGGGTCCTATCAGCCATTGTCTAGTTTTCTCCTCTGACAGTTCCCTTTGGACTATCCATACTGCCCACCTTCATTGAACCATCCATCGGCTTCTGTCAATATAGAATAATTTGTATTTTCTAGAAAAGCATAGAAATAAAATATTTTTACATTATGTAGTTTTTTGTAGAGGGAGGATTGACATATTTCACTTACCCTAATGATTTTGAGATCTATGTCATTTTGTGTTTCAATAGTTCATTTATTATTATCACCTAAGTATCACTCTACTTTTACTTATATACCAAAACTTATTTATCTATTCACATGATATGAATCATAGGGATGTGAAGGGCCTCCCATGGCAATTAAGCCTCTGCAAACATTTTTTATATGTTTATTTATATATATTATACATATATATGTATATATATCTGAGCAGTTATTTTATTTCATCTGTCTTATCTAGGAGTGGAATGGCTAAGTCACATGTTATGTTTATATCTAAATTGTTTTTGACTTTGGGGAGTGTAGAATTCTACACATTTTCAAATATGTTTAACTCTGTGTTACGAAAGACATAATCAGGATACAGAATAGCTCTATAATCAAAGAACTGCTTTTGTTTTCCTCTAAAAAGTTTTGATCCCTAGAAACCAATGATTTTTCATCATCACTATACTTTTTTGAAAATGATATTTAAATGGAATAATACAATATTTAGACTTAAAGAATGACTTCTTTCAATTCAAAATAAAGCAGGAACCTTTGTGTATCAGTAATATTTTCTTTTCATTTGAGTAATTTCTAACATTTTTTAGAAACTGCCAGCTATTTTCCAATGTAGCTGTACCATTTTGCATTCCCATTAGCAGTACATAAGATTTCCAAATTCTGTACATTTCACCAACACTTGCTGTGGTCAGTTGTTTTAAACATCAGCCAGTATACAAGGTGTGTAGGGATAGTCAGTGAAATTTTAATTTGCTTTTCCTCACAGTCAAATGAAATAGAACAACTGTTTATATACTTATTTGCAGGTTGTGTCTTTCCTATGGTGATGAATTTATTAAAACTTTCGTCCATTTTGTAAATGAGTGGTCTTAGTCTTAGCAAATTGTGCTTTTATATATGTCCAACAAAAACACTTTTTTGAATGTATGCTGTGCAAATATATTCTCCTTTCTATTGGGTGCCCTTTCAATCAATTATTAATGTCTATTGAAAAGTAAATGTATTTTAATTTTGATCATTAACACTTTTAATTTTTCATAGGTTTGCATTTTTCTCTGTTTAAGAATTTGTTCCCAGTCCAAAGGACACTCAAATTCACCAATGCTGTTTTTTTGATGCTGTAATATTTTACCATTTATATTTAGGGATAGCAAAGCTTTTAAAGATAATTTTGAAGCATTTTGTACTGTAATTTTTGTTTGAGGTATAGATTACAGTTTATTTGGTTATGTATGGTCTTTCAACTGTTTCAGCATCACTGGTTGCAAAGATTCACTTTTTCGCCATTAAATTACCTTGTGTTTTATATTAGTCTTCAAAGCACTTCTATCTTAACAGATTTTTCTAAGATTTGTATTTACTCATTAGATAAAGTCCAAATGTCTCACTTAAAATATTTAACTATTTGTTCCTTTTTCAATAATTTTCATATAGAGCAAACAGTAAAATTCAGAAGATAGGTGTGAGTTGCTGAGTTACTATAATAGCAAGCCTCTATCTGGAGTTAGGGTCCTTCAATCTAATGATGCTCAACGTTTTTGGAACCAGGGGCTTGTTTTGTGGAAAACAACTTTTCCATGGATGGGGAGACAGGGTGGTTTCAGGATGATTCAAGTGTATATTTAATTGAGTACATTATTATTAGTAGTAGTAGCAGTAGTATTACATTATAATATATAATAATTTTACAACTCACCATAATATAGAATCAGTGGGAACCCTGAGCTTGTTTTCATGCAATTGTTCTCATCCGGGGGGACAGAAGATGGTGACACCTGAAGTTTTATGGTTTATGCCAGACAAATCTGTAATCTTGTTTTAGTTGCTCCCATTGCAGAAAACCCTACTTCACTAAGCTAGAATATTGGAAATGGAAACAGGATTTTTCTAAGATTTTGTGAAAATCTTAGAATATTCCACCTTGAAGTTAATCCAGAATATCTGGAGATTAAGGCTACTTTCATTTGTAATCTCAACCAGTCAATGGTCTTCCAGCATGGAACCCACTGTTCATCTCTTGCATTGCTGCTGTGTGGCCCACTCAGAGACCCCTGCTTTAATCTCTCTTGCTGAATTATTTATTTCTGCTATATATTTTGACATTTTCTGGAATTCCAGAAGAAACTAAGGTTCTCCTCATAAATTTACTTTCCTGTCAACATGCACTGAAGTTCATTTCTCTATTAACTGGTAATCTTATACCAACAGATATAAAATAAACCCTGTCTACTAGTTGTGATGGAGATGTATGGAAATTTATGGTTGTTCCCCAAATTTTAAACATGTATGTATATAGGAATCTATTATCAATGTCAGTTAAATATTACTAATGAACACAGTCACAATTTTCTCTGTTAGAACAAAACCAATTATAGTATGTAACTTACTCCCAATGACTTTTTTTTTTTTTTTTTTTTTTTTTTTTTGTACCAGGGATCAAACTCAGGACCTTGAGCTTGTGAGGCAGGCAGTGGCACCATTGAGCTAAATCTCCAGGCCCACTCCCAGTGATTTTTTATGAAAACAGTAAGTGACCCCTTAATATTAGGTACCATGCAAAAGTGAAGGTCTTGATGTACAAAATCATTATCCAAGAGAAGAAGTGCATGTTTAAATTCATGCTGTCTTCATAGTCACCTAATTCATCTCACTTGGAAAATATGACATTCATTCCATTTAGCAAACTTAATTCATCTAAAAATTCATATGTTTCCAAAATATCTCCAAAGCTCTGGTTTTCTCCATTTATAGCCTTATGTAATCTTGGAGTTAATTAAACGAATATTCCATTCTTCTGATATTCAATTCATAAGCTTATCCTTCAGAAAACTAAAGTTATGTCTGTAATTGAACCTTATTTTCTTCCTAATCATTAAAATCACTTTTTCCCATATCATACTATCTTTAGGTTCGGATATATATGATAGACTTTACCTTAATCTTGTTGCTACTTTCTTCCATTAGTTAACCTTCTAGATAATGAAAAGATGTGAAATACAACTCAGGAGCTTTATATAGGGCTATCACTTTTTAAAGTCAGCATGAGGAAAGAATTTAAACTGTTTAGTATCAGGAAAACAAAATAAAAAAACAGAAAAACCAAAAGCAAACAAAAATAACTGGACTCTTCCAGTAAATATCAAATTGAAATATGTGATACAAGACATTTAGGCCTCAGGATATTTTCTTCCTTTATTCAACCTAACATCTACATTAAATTATGTTATGTTCCTCGCAACTTTCCCAATATGAGTATACTGTAGAGCTGCCCATGATAATACAAATACCAAATAACACTTATCAGAGTTAATGAAGTTTATAAAAGAATTTGAATCCAAGGCTTTGAACTTACTATCTCCATTCTAACCCGGCATGTAACAGGTTTTAGCTGCCATAATATTAAAATATTATCAAACTCATACTAGTCTTCATATTTTTGTGGCTCTTGCATGTATTAAGTACAAGCAGTCTCTTTCATAGTGATTTCTGGATATGATGATTTCTCCTTTATCTAACACACCCTACTACTGCTGCTCTAGCATCTAACTTGGTAATGTATTCTACCTAACAGAAGAATTTGTTATGTTTATAAGAACCTAAACAGTAACCATTTTTATTAGATAACAGAAATAGAGAAGCATTTGTTTGTTTGACTGCTTCATGTTTGAATGCTTCATGTTTGAATGGACTTCAGCTCTTTCACCTTCTGAGTAAAGATAGTAATTATTGTATAACATATGTCTTAATGCTGATTTAGTGCAAAAGAACAGTGCTTAATAACTGTTGATATGATTTCATTTACACTAGTTCTAAAGCCAGAGCAATAATGTCTTTCTAGTCTCTAGCCAAAAGTAGGAAAGTTTGAATGACTTCTACAAACATTTGCTATTTTTTTCCTTTCACTTTATCAAGCTAGATATTCATATAACTCTAATATGCAAACCTAGAAAATGGAAAGACAAATAGGTGTAGTAGATGTATTTAATCGAGCTAGTAAATTAATTCCCAAGTAATTTGGGTTTCTTTAAGATTTACCATGGATATCAAATATCTTGATGTGACTTTAAAAATAACTCAAGGTTCATGCATGAGATACAATTGGAAACTTATTTAGACAAAAAGTAATATGAGGGAAGGAGATACTTTGAAGGAAACGAGATTTTATTTTAATTTTATAATGTATCTGGTTTGTGAAAGAATCTAAATTAGACTAAAACAGTTTTGTGTTTTGACATTTTTGTTGTTGTTGTTGTTTGTTATGAGGGATTGAACTCTGGACCTCACACTTGCCAGGCAGGTGTGGCACCACTGAGCTACATCCCTGGGTTGTGGGCTTGTGTTTTGACTTTTAAAAATAATTCTCACCACTTTATATGAATAGGGAGTGAAGCATTATAGAAATAAATATATTTTTCTGAATCAAATAACAAATAGACATTGTGGATTTAGCTCAGTGGTTTCACTGCCTGCCTTCCAAGTGCAAAGTCCTGAGTTCAATCCCTGGTACCAAATAACAAGTAGAGAATCCAGAATTCAAACACAGGTCTTCTGAGTCCAATTTCACCTAGTTTTTAATTATGCTACAGCACCTTTGGCTATAATTTACTGTTATAAAGAAATGTCAAACTAATGGCAGAATAGAGTATAGGAATTCATTTAAATTTAAATTATAAATTCACAAAATTACTTTACAATATTTCTATTGAGACAGGTTCTCACTATGTAGTTTGCACTTGCCTTCAATTCAATATATAGCCCAGGCTGGCCTTGAAGTCAAGGTGAATCTCCTGCCTCAGCCTGTCAAAAGCTGGGAATATAGGCATGTGCCACCATACCCAGCTATTTTGAATTATTTAAAGTCTGAGGTTTTAATTAAAATTTTTATAAATAATTTTAGAAATTTAATAAATGAGATAATTACAAAATACATTTATATTTTTAATTGTAATACTGATGGCAATTTGTTTTGTCTCTTTCAGCTTTGATTCAGTAGTTACACTGTTTTCAAACGAGAGCAGAACTGATTCTAGTTTTTGCAATTTAACAACACTTTAAGCCTATTATAAAACAAATTTTGAAATATTTCAAGAACTTTAAAAAATAATTTGAAATCAATGTATTTTTTTGATTTTCTTTTCTATTGAAAGACTTTTAGTCACTTAAACTTCTACATGATTTTTAAATTTTCACCAACCTGACCTTTCAAGTTTAGTAGTTATTTTGAAGTCTTCCACTACGACAACAACTTAATGGAAATCTTTCTTGTTTGAACACTGTTTTCATATGAATTTCATAATATTTCATTAGGTAATTTGAATGCTTGATTTTGATGAATGTGTTTATTTTTTCCTATTAATTAGGCTGATGACATCAAATGATTTTTGTTGTTGTTAAAGAAAAACTTTCATTGCTTGGATAGATCCAAATTGGTCATGCTATACAATCTTGTTTCTAAACTGCCTTAATTTTATAGTATTTGAATAAGAATTTTTTAAAAATTTTATTTGTACATTTTAGTTATACAATATAATGACATTCATCATTGGAGATTTGTACCTTTACATAATATATGTTGATTCTTATTTTTCCCCATTCCCCAGCCCTCCCTTCAATATCTTCATCCCTGCCTATTTACAAAGTCTGTTTCAACTTATTCCTTTTCTCATATTAATTCCATTCCCTTCTTTCCTTTCCCCTACCCTCCCACTTCCCCTTTCTCTTTGCCCCCTTTCTTCCTATTTCACATTCTCTATTATACTTATGGATTCTTATTTACACTTTCAGTTTCTCACACCAGAGAAACTATTTACACATGTGTGTCCTATTTACACATGTGTGTATTACACATATGTGTCCTATTTATTTCACTTAAGAGTATCACCTCAATGTGCATCCATTTAGCTATAAATGTCTCTAGTTTCTCACCTTTTATGACTGAGTAGTACTCCATTTTATTAAAAAAAATCACATTTTCTTTATCCAGTTTCCAGTTGATAAGAAAGTGGGCTGTGTCCATGTTTTAGCTATTACAAACTGTGCAACTATGAACACGGGTGCAAATATACTGTTGTGGTATGATTCTTTTATATCTTTTGGGAAAATACCCAGCAGGGGAACAGCTGGGTCAAATAGGACCTCTAGTCCTAGATTTTGAGGTGCCTCCATAGTGATTTCCACAGTGGTTGAAACAGTCTATACTCCCACAAGCAGTGGAGCAGGGTTCCTCTTTCCCCACATCCCCACCAGCATTTGTCATTGCCTTATTTCAAGATAGCAATCACTCTTTCTATGGTGAGGTGGGATCTCAGTGTTGTTTTCATTTGCATCTTTCAAATGATCAGTGATGTTGAACATTTTTTCATATGTTTATTTGCTGTTTATACTTCTTTGTCTGAGAAATATCTATTCATTTCAGATCCCCATTCTTAGACTGGATCTTTAAATTTGGGAAGTCTGATTCATTTAAGTTCTTTACATATTCTAGATAGGAGACATTTGTCTGATGAACAGCTGCTAAAAATTTTTTCCCGTGTTGTGGGTTATCTCTTCATGTTTTTGGTGGTTTCTCTTGCTGTGCAGAAGCTTTTTAATAAGAAGAGATCCCACTTGTTGATTGTTTAGTTTGTTTGTTTGTTTTGAGGCAGGGTCTCCCTTTGTAGTTCAGGCTGGTCCTGAACTCACTATGTAGCCCAGGCTGGCCTTGAAATTGTGGCAATCCTCATGCCTCAACCTCCAGAGGGCTGGGATTATAGGCATGTGTCACCACACCTGACTTTTCCAACTTGCTGTTTGTTTGTGCTAGTTCACATGCAACTGAGGTTTGGTTCATAAAATCTTTTCTCACACCAATGTCTTCAAGAGTTCTATCTAACCTCTGTCCCAGCCAGTTTAGTGTTTCTGTATTAATATTTAGGTCTTTAATCCATTTAGATTTTAGTTTAGTACCTGGTGAGAGATATAGGTCTAGTTTTAATCTTTGGCAAGTTGAAACCCAATTATTCCAACACGATTTATTAAAGAGGCTATCTTACCTCCAGTGAGGGTGTTTGGCTCCTTTTTTGAAGGTGAGGTGGCTCAGTGTGTCTGGAGTTGTATTTTGCAACTTCTAATCTGTTCCATTGGTCTTCAGGTCTGTTTCTTTGCCAATACCATGCTGTTTTTATCACAGTAGCTTCACAGTATAGTTTCAATTTGGGGATTATGATACACCCTACCTTGCTTTTGCTATTCTAGGTCTCCTCTTGTTCCACATTTTTTGTGTTGTTTTCTCAAGGTCTGTGAAGTATGCTGTTGGAATTTCAATTGGGATTGCACTGAATCTACATAGCAGTTTTTGGAAGTATGGCCATTTTCAATATATTGGTTCTTCCTACACAGGAGCAAGTGATGTCTTTCCATTTTCTGATATCTTCTTTGATTTCTTTTTTCAGGGTGATATAGTTTTCAAAGTGAAGGTCTTTGATTATTTTTATTAGGTCAAATCCTAGGTATTTCAATTTTTTTGGTGCTATTCTGAAGGGAATTGTTTCTCCCATTCCATTTTGAGTGAGTCTATTGTTCGTGTACAGGAAAGCTATTGATTTTTATGTGTTGACCTTATACTAGCTACACTACTAAATTTGGTTATTAAGGCTAGAAGCCTTTTGGTGGAGTTCTTGGGTTTTTCTAGAGTATTGTGTTGTCTGCAAAAAATGACAATTTGACTCCTTCATTTTCTTTTTTTAATGCCTTTTATTTCTTTCTCTTGTCTAATTGCTGTGGCTAATGTTTCCAAAACTATATTAAACAGGAGTGGTGACAGTATACATCCTTTTCTTGCTCCTGTTTTTAGCATTATGAATTTCAGTTTTGACTATTTAATATGATATTGGCTGTTTTTCTTAGATGGTTTTTATCAGATTGAGATAGAGAGTCTCTTACAATGTTTGTAGGGTTACTATTCATGCATGCATGTTGGATTCTGACAAATGCTTTTTCGTCATCTATTGAGGAGATCTTATGTTTTTTTTTCCCTTGGCTCTATTGATATACTGTATTACATTTATTGATTTATGTATGTTGAACCGTCCCTGCATCACTGGCATGAATCTTACTTGGCCAGGGTGTATGATTTTTTTCTGTATTATTTACTAATTTTATTGGTACATATTAGGTATACAGTATAATGATATTCATCATTGGACATTTGCACCTTTATATAATCTACATAATTTCTCTTGCTTCTTAATTTTCCCCATTCCCGAGCCCTCCCTTCAACCTCTCCATCTGTCCCCATTTTCAAACACTTTGTTTCCATATTTTCATTTTCTCACATTAATTCCATTCCCTTCTTTCCTTTCCCCTAACCCTCCCACTTCCACTTCCTCTTTGTCTCTTTTCTTCCTATTTCATATTATCTATTATACCTTTTAGTCCTTATTTACACTTTCAGTTCCCCACACCTGAGAAATTGTTCTGTATTTACATGAGTGTCCTATTTATTTCACTTAATATCACCTCAATGTGCATTCATTTAGCTATAAATGTCTCTAATTTCTCATTTTTTATGGGTGAGTAGTACTTCATTTTATTAAAAAAACACATTTTCTTTATACAGTCTCCAGTTGATGGGCATTTGGGCTGCTTCCAAATTTCAGCTATTACGAATTGTGCTGCTATGAACATGGGTACACATATATCACTGTGGTATGATTCTTTTAATTCTTTGGGGAAGATACCCAGCAGGGGAATAGCTGGATCAAATGAGACTTCCAGTCCTAGATCTTTGAGGTATCTCCATACTGATTTCCACAGTGCTTGCACCAGTCTACACTCCCACAAGCAGTGGAGCAGGGTTCCTCTTTCCTCACAGCCCAACCAGCATTTGTTATTCGTTGATTTCTTGATAGCAGCCATTCTTTCTGGGGTGAAGTAGAATCTCAGTGTTGTTTTCATTTCCATCTCTCAAATGACCAGTGATGTTAAACATTTTTTTCAAATGTTTATTTGCTATTTCAGGGTGTATGATCTTTTTTTTATGATCTTCTACATTCTATTTGCCAGTATCTTATTAAAAATTTTTGGATCTATGTTCACTAGTTAGATTGGCCTATAGTTCTGTTTTTCTGTTGGGTCTTTCTCTTCTTTGGGGATCAAAGTGATGCTTGCTTCCAGGAATGAATTTGGAAATATTGCTTCACTGTCAATTTCATCGAAGAGTTTAAACAGTAGTGACATTAGTTCCTCTCTAAATATCTTGTAAAATTTAGCTGTGAAGTCATCAGGACCTGGGCTTTTCTTAGTTGGTAAGTTTTTAATTACATTTTCAGTTTCATTGATTGATATTAGGTTGTTTGGAATGTTATGGTCTTCTTCATTCAACTTTGGTAGTACATAGATATCTACGAATCTGTCCATTTCTTTTTCAATCTTATGCACACGTACGTACTCAAAATAGGTATTGATGATCCTGAGTTTCTGCTGGGTCCATGGTAACTTCACCTTTCACCCTTTTCATTCCTAATTGCATGAATTTGGGCCTTTTCTTTACTTTTTCTGATAAGGTTGGCTAAGCTTTTGTCAATTTTGTTTATTCTTTCAAAGAACCAACTCTTGGCTTCATTGATTTTTTTGTACCGTTCTCTTAGTCTCCATTGAATTGATTTCTGCTCTGATCTTGATAATTTCCTCCCTTAAATGAGTTTTGGATTTGTCCTGCTCTTCTTTTTCTAGAAGTCTGAGGTTCAGCATCATGTTGTTTATTTGAGCTTGCTTTGTTTTCCTGGGATGAATTTCCCTTGCAAGTCTGCTTTCCTTGTGTCCCATACATTCTGATATGTTGTATTGACATTGTCATTTAATTGTAGAAACTGTCTGATTTCTTCTTTAATTTCATCTGTGACCCATTGGTTATTCAGAAGCAGGTTGTTCAATTTCCATGTGTTTATGAAATTCGTGTGGTATCTTTTGCTATTAGTCTCCAATTCCACCACACTATGGTCTGATAATACATAGGGGATAACTTCAATTCCTTTTCATTTATTTAACATGTTATATGAGCAAGTATGTGGTCTATTTTGGAGAACAACCAATGTGCAGCTGAAAAGAAAGTGTATTCTGATTTTGTGGGGTGGAACACTCTATAAACATCTGTTAAGAACATGTATTCAAGAGCTTGATTGAGTTCTAATATTTTGTTGCTTCTTTCTTGTCTAGTTGATCTATCTATTTGTGGCAGTGGAGTATTGAGGTATCCCACCACTATTGTATTAGTACTTATTAGATTTTTCATTTCTATTAATATTTTTTGTATTAAATTCTTTTATTGGTACATTGTAAGTATACAACACAATTACATTTCTCATTGGGAACTGTACCTTTACATAATGCATCTTGGTTCTTATTTTTTCACCATTACTAGCCCTCCCTTCATGCCCTCCACCCTTCCCTATTTACAAAGGCTTTATTTCCATTTTTTCCATTTCTCATCATTTTTCCTTTCCCTTCTTTCCTTTCCCCTGCCCCTCCCACTACCCCTACCCCTTTGCACCTTTTCTTCCTATTTTACATTATCGATTATTCATTCTAATCATTGGTACATTTTAGGTATACAATATAATGACATCCATCATTGGAAATTTTCACCTTTACATAGTTTCTCTTGGTTCCTATTTTTCACCTTTGTCCAGGCCTCCCTTCAACCCTTCCATTCCTCCCTATTTACAAAGATTTTGTTGCTATTTTTCCATTTTCTCATATTAATCCCATTCCCTTCTATCCTTTCCCCAGCCCTCCCACTTCCTTCCCCTTTGTCTCTTTTCTTATTTCACATTACCTATTATACATTTAGTCCTTATTTGCACTTTCAGTTTCTCACACCAGAGAAACTATTTGGTATTTATACATGTGTGTCCTATTTATTTCACTTAAGAGTATCACCTCAATGTGCATCCACTTAGCTATAAATGTCTCTAATTTCTCATTTGTTATGCCTGAGTAGTACTCCATTTTATATTTTTAAAAAGCACATTTTCTTTATCCAGTCTCCAGTTGATGGGCATTTGGGTTGTTTCCAACTTTTGGCTATTACAAACTGTGCTGCTATGAACATGGGTGCACATATATCACTGTGGTATGATTTTTCTAATTCTTTGTGGAAGATCCCCAGCAGTGGATTATCGAGGTCAAATGAGACTTCCAGTCCTAGTTCTTTGAGGTATCTCCATACTGATTTCCACAGTGCTTGCACCAGTCTACACTCCCACCAGCAGTGGAGCAGAGTTCCTCTTTCCCCCACAGCCCTGGCAGAACTTTTTATTGGTTGATTTCATGATCGGAGTCATTCTTTCTGGAGTGAAGTGGAATCTCAGCGTTGTTTTCATTTGCATCTCTCGAATGACCAGTGATGTTGAACATTTTTTCATGTATTTATTTGCTATTTCTACTTCTTTGCCTGAGAAATGTCTGTTCATTTCAGATGCCCATTTTTCAATTGGGTCTTTAAATTTGGGAGGTATGGGCAAAGAAACAGACTTGAGGACCAGTGGAACAGAGTAGAAGATGCAGAAACAACACCAGACACATTCAGCCATCTCATCTTCGATAAAGGAGCCAAATACCCTCACTGGAGGAAAGATAGCCTCTTTAATAAATGGTGCTGGAAAAATTGGGCTTCAACTTGCCAAAGATTAAAACTAGACCTGTATCTCTCACCATGCACTAAACTAAAATCAAAATGGATTAAAGATCTAAATATTAAAATAGAAACTCAGAACCAGTTGGAACAGAGGTTAGGTAGAACCCTTGAAGACATTAGTGTAGGAAAAGATTTCATGAACAAAACCTCAGTTGCCCATGAACTAGCACAATCAACAAATGGAATCTCTTCTTATTAAAAGGCTTCTGCACAGCAAGAGAAACTGCCAGCAGTGTGAAGAGACAACCCACAATGTGGAAAAAAATCTTCACCTGCTCTTCCTCAGACAAAGGTCTACTATCTCGAATCTATAAAGAACTTAAAAAGATCTATTAACATTTGCCTTATATAGTTGGGTCCACTAGTGTTTGGTGAATATATGTTTATGATTGTCATCTCTTCCTCTTGAATTGTTCCCTTTACAAGGATGTGTCCTTCTTTGTCTGTCTTAATCATTGATGCTTTGAAATCCACTTGATCTGCAAAGAGTATAGCTACTCCTGATTTTGGGGGGATTTCTGTCACTTGGAGTATTGTTTTCCACCATTTAACTTTCAGTCTATGAGTTTCTTTTTGAATTAAGTGTGTTTCTTGTATGCAGCATATTGTTGGATCTTGCTTCTTGACCCATTCTGCCAGGCTATTTCTTTTGATTGGTGAATTGAGACCATTAACATTAATGGTTATAACCGATATGTTTTGGTTGATCATTGTCATGACTTTTTATTTTTGTTGGATGCTCCCCCTTTGTGTTTAATTTCTTGTTGCACCCAATGAATTAATTCTCCTGGGGTTCCTGGGGTTGTGATCCTCATTGTTTTTTCCTAGGATATTGTCTAAAAGTTTTTGGAGTGGTGGTTTGTTATTCATGAAGTTCCTAAGGTCCTCTTTGTCATGAAAGTATTTTATTTCACCATCAATCTTGAAATATAGTTTTTCAGGATACATCAATATGGGTTGGAGGCTCTTTTCCTTTAGGGCTTGAAATACATCACTCCAAAGTCTTCTTGCCTTGAGGGTTTGCATTGAGAAGTCTGCTGTGATTCTGATGGGCTTTCCTCTGCATGTGATTTGTTTCTTATCTCTAACTGCTTGTAGAATTTTGTTCTTCTGTTGGGTTTCTGGAATCTCAACAATTATATGCCTATGTGTAGATTTTTTTTGATCAAGGCTAGTTGGAGTCCTATATGCCTCCCTTATCTGAATGTCAAGTTCTTTTCCCCTGCTTGAGAAGTTTTCTGCCATCACTTCTGTGAACAGTTTTTTTTTTTTATGTCATCTACCCTCTTTTCTGTTTCTTCATTGATTCTGATCAGTCTTATATTATTCTTCTTTGCATCATCTAGTAGCTGCTGGATTGATTTCTTGTGGTCCCTTACTATTTTAAAGAATTTTTTCTTTTCCTCGTCATTAAATGTAATCTTATCTTCTATATCTGAAATTCTGTCCTCACATTGGCTCATTCTGCTGCATAAGCTTTCAGTGGAATTTTTAATCTCCTGGAAATCTGTTTGTATCTGTTTTATGGATTCCATTTGTTTCCTATGTTGAAATTCCATCATGTTCCATAGTTCCTCTACTTTTAAAATTTTTTTTAATTTTTTATTTCTTTTAGTTCCTCTATTTTTTTTATGTGTCTTCTCTAGATTTATTAATCATGTCTTGCACTAGGCACAATCTCTGCTGTTATCTGAGAAATTATTTCTGATTTCATTTTTTCCAGATCCTTTTTTGTTCCCAGTTCAGGGAGTACAGGTGATTGAGTATCAGATTGTTCCATTTCTTTCCCTTTGGGGTTGCATTAGGTGATCTGGAAGTCTGTTTTTGAGACTTGTTTATGTGGCCTCTCATTTCAATGGCAGGGGGAATGTGTGCTGAGCCCACATGGCTCACCTCCTCAGAGCTGGGGGCAGCTCTGCTCCTCCATAAGAGTATACGTTTTTATATATTTCCTTGACAAATTGAGCCAGCAACAGTGCCATTTAAATATAATTAATTAAAAATAACAAAACCAATGGCCACAACATTCAAAGTTTGTGAAATTCACATATTATTTTTCTCAGATTGACAACTTCAATTCATAAAGTGACATAGACATTGAGCCAATATGAATTAACTCCTTTATGGATCTGGTATTCCACTTTGTTAAGTTATCTAAAGGAGTGAGTGGTACAACAGTTTCACATTTGGGTTTTTAGTGTTTGCTTATTTTAGACTTTGATGAGAATAAAATTAGAAACAAAAGTTAACAAAACTCTTATGATATTTGTGAATATTATTTATTCCAGTGATGTATGTAGGTCATTAACACATATATAGTTCAATTAGATTGAGTAAATGTTTACTTAATCCCAGCATGAATAAATTACTTTTATGTTGTATTTATGAAGACATAGAGAATCAAAGCTAGCCCCATCCCTAAAAGGCTTTCAATAAAATTATTAGAAAATGATTGACACATGATATAATATTCCTTTTAATTTATTTTTATGAAATTCTAGGCTACATTTAATTAATATGTGGCTAAATAATCCACATTTCAATTGAATATTTTTCCATTGTGAATATATCTTCCTTTAAATAACTTTGCATTCTCTACTTAACATTAATACATATGTGATAGAGTATCATGTCATCTGCAAATAACGACAATTTAACTTCTTCTTTTCCTGTCTTCATTCTTTTTATTTCTTTCTCTTGTCTAATTGCTGTGGCTAATGTTTCCAAGACTGTATTGAACAGGAGTGGTGTTAGTGGACATCCATGTCTGGTTCCTGATTTTAGTGTGAAGGATTTCAGTTTTTGACAATTTAGTATGATATTGGCTGTTGCTTTTTTGTGGATAGCTTTTATCAGTTTGAGGTAAGGACCATCTATTCCAGTGTTTTGTAGGGTTTTTATCATAAATGCATGTTGAATTTTATCAAATGGTTTTTCTGCATCTATTGAGATGATCATGCGGTTTTTATCCTGGCTCTATTGATATAGTGTATTACATTGATTGAGTTGTGTATATTGAACCATCCCTGCATCCCTGGGATGAACCCCACTTGGTCATGGTGTGTGATCTTGATGGTCTTCTGTATTCGATTTGCCAGTATCTTATTAAGGACTTTTGCACTCATGTTCATTAGTGAGACTGTCCTATAGTTCTCTTTTTCAGTTGGCTCTTTCTCTGCTTTTTGGATCAAGGTGATGCTTCCTTCTAGGAATGAATTCAGGAATATTGATTCTCTTCCATTTTCATTGCAGAGTTTAAACAGTAGTGGCAGTAGGTCCTCTCTAAATGTTTTGTAGAATTCAATAATGCAGCCATGAGGACCCAGGTTTTTCTTAGTTGGTAAGTTTTCAATTACATTTTCAATTTTGTTGATTGATATTGGGTTGTTTAGAATTTTGTAGGTCTTCTTCATTCAATTTTGGTAGTACACAGTTATCTAGGAATCTGTCCATTTCTTCTGTGTTTTCCATCTTACGGGCATATAGGTTCTCAAAGTAGGTACAGATGATCCTCTGAGTTTCTGCTGGGTCCATTGTAATTTCACCCTTTTCATTCCTAATTGCATGGATTTGGGCCGTTTCTTTCCTTTCTCTCATAAGTTGGCTAAGGAGTTGTCAATTTTGTTGATTCTTTTGAAGAACAAACTCTTGGCTTCATTGATTTTGTTGTATCATTCTCCTAGATTCCATTGGATTCATTTCTGGTCTGATCTTTATAATTTCCTCCCTTGTATGAATTTTGGGCTTGTCCTGCTCTTCTTTTTCTAGAAGCTTGAGGTTCAGCATCAGGGCTCGCTCTGTTTTCCTAATATGTGTATTTATTGCTATGTATTTCCCTCATAAGACTGCTTTCATTCTGTCCCATAGATTCTGATATGTTGTATTGTCACTGTCATTTAACTGAAGGAACTGTCTAATTTCTTTAATTTCCTCTGTGACCCATTGGTTATTCAGAAGTGTGTTGTTCAATTTCCATGTGTTTATGAAATTTTTCCAGTTTCTTTTGCTATGGATCTCCAATTTCATCACACTATGGTCTGATAATATATAGGGGATAACTTCCATTCCTTTGCACTTACTTAAACACGTTCTAGGAGCAAGTATGTGTTCTATTTTTAAGGAACCATATGCACTAAAAAAGAATGAGTGTTCTGATTTTATGGGGTGGAACATTTTGTAAACATTTGTTAACTTCATTTGTTCAAGAGGTTGATTAAATTCTATTTTTTTGGTTTTTATTTTCTGCCTAGTTGATATATCTGTTTGTGACAGTGTGGTATTGAGGTCCCCCACTACTATTGTATTAGTGCTTATTTGATTTTTCATGTCCATTAGTATTTATTTTATGAGACTGGGTGCACTAGTATTTGTTGAATATATATTTATGATTGTCATCTCTTCCTGTTGGATTTTTTTCTTTACAAGGATGTGTTGTCCTCTTTGTCCCTCTTAATCAGTGTTGGTTTGAAATCCATGTGCTCTACAAATAGAATAGCTGTTCCTGCTTTTTTTTAGGATCCTGTTGCATGGAGTACTTTTTTTCTACCCTTTAACTTCCAGTCTATGAGTTTCTTTTTGAATTATGTGTGTTTCTTGTATGCAGCATATTGTAGGATCTTTCTTCTTGACACATTCTGCCAGTTTCTTTGGATTGGTGATTGAAACCATTAACATTGATGGTTATAATTGATATGTATTGATTTATTCTTGTGATGACTTCTTTTTGTTGGATTCTTCCACTCTGCATTTAATTTCTTGTCTTGCCTGATGGATTCATTCTGCTGGGCTTCCTGACATTGTGATCCTCATTGTCTTTTCCTAGGATATTGTTTAAAAATTTTTGGAATGCTAATTTGATATTCATGGAGTTCCTCCGGTGCTCTTTATCATGAAATTATCTTATTTCTCAATCAATTTTGAAAAATAATTTTTCAGGGTACATCAACCTGAGTTGGGGGTTGTTTTCCTTTAAGTCTTGAAATACATCACTCACAGCTCTTCTTGACTTGAGGGTTTGTGTTAACAAGTATCCTGTGATTCTATGGGATTTCCTTTGTGTGTAATTTGTTTCTTGAATGAGAAAATTCATTTCTCTATTTGTAAGGAATGTTGTACTTTAGCTTTTGCTGTCCTGGGGTCTGTCTGGTCTGGGTACAAGTGTGATGCAATGAATTAGAAAGTGCCCTCTTGCAATTTTTGGAAGAGTTTGTAAATGATGGATTTTACATCTCTTCTAACCATTTGTTAGAATTTACTGGTAAAATCTCCTGGCTTGGGTTCTTCTCTGTGGAGTTTGATTACTATGCCAATCTCTTTTCTTGTCATGGATCTGTTCAGACTATTTCTTTTTGGATCACTTTCAGTTGTTCTGGGAATTTGTCCACTGGAGTAATTTATCTGGTTGTTTTGTACTGTACAAGATCCTTCTTGATGATATTTTTCTTTCTCTAACATGAATAGTAAGGTCCTGTCTTTCTTTTGAAAATTTAGAAATTACATCTGATCTCCTTGATTCCAAATGAATCTACTTAGAGATGTGTTAATTTTTTGGTCTTTTCAAAGAATTATCTTTTAGTTTTACTGATTTTTCTCTATAGTTTTTCTAATATCTATTTAATTTCCACAGTGGTATTCATTATTTCTGTATTTCTTCTTGCTTTATTTTGTTCAACTTCTTCCAATGTCTTCATGTAAGATTACATTGTTGATTACAAATTCTTCTTTATATTTGTACTACTTATAACTATAAATCTTACTCTCACCTAAGTTGTTTTACATGTTTGATTACATTGTTTTTGTTTTTATTTATCTGAAAGTAGTTTTCTAATTTCCCTTTAGATTCCTTCTTTGAACTGTTAGCTACTTAAGACTATATTTTCTAATTTTCACATATAGGTTAATTTCAAATTTTTCCTTTGCTATTGATTTCTGATTTCATTCCACTGTGATCACAAAATAACAGTTTGTATGATTTCAATTATTTTTAATTTAATACACCTATTTTTACAGCCCAACATGTGTACTGGAGAGCATTCCTTATGCCTTTGAGTAAATATATTTTGTTACTTGAAGCTAATTCTGAGAGGTCTACTTTATGTTGTTAGTCTTTCTTTTTCTCCATAACCTTCTGTAAGGCAGGCCTGCTACTGATAAACTTTATTTTTATTTATTTTGGAATGTCTCAATTGATCATTCATTTTTGAATGGTGGATTTGTCCCAGAAGAAATTATTTGTTGACCTTCCATTCTTTCAGCTTTTTGAACATGTCATCCAATTGTATTGTGGTTTTGATGGATTCTAATGAGAAATGTCATGTCAATTTTATTGACCATCATATGGCCATGAAAAGTTGCTGTTCTTTATTGCTTTCATTATGCCATTTCACATCCTGACTCGGGTGGGTATAGCATGCATCTCTTTGAATTTATCTTAATTGGCACTTATTAGCTACTTGGATGCATTACTATTATACTTCAATCTAGGAAGTTTGGTAACATTATTTATTCATATTAATTCTCTCCTCTTTTCTGGATTTCCCATTTTACATATGTTGGTATGATGAATGGGGTTCTACAGACTTCTGTGTTACATTCACATTTCTTTACATTTTTTTCTCTCTGCTCTTTAGTTTTCATGTCATTTGATCTCTTCTTCCTGCTTGAATGTGCTATTCAGTACTTGAGTGAATTTATTCTTTTCAGAAATATTTTTCAATTTTGATTTAGTTACTCTTCATAAATTTAACTTTTTAAGATTCTATATGTGTCAATATATCATTCATAGATTTTTTAGAGAGCTTGTTTGCAAGTACCACCAGGGGAACACAACTACTCACACACTCTTGATCAAGAAAACTGTCCTCCTCTATCTGGAGTGGTCATCCTCTTTGACCAAGTATACAGCATTGGGAGGGAAACACATGAAATGTTGAGGGAGGAAGGGGACACCTTTCTAGTCAGCCTGATGAGCTGAATCAACCAGATCATCCTCACATCCCCCACTTTTCTTTAGTAATTTTCTTGCACATGGTTTCATTTAGCTCGTATATGTGAAATAGGACATTAAAATCCTTTTTCTAGTGAGATAATATCTTGATTTCCTCAGGAAAATTCTCTATTGAACTTTCATTGAATTTGCATCTCTTTTATTGAATTTTCAAGTTATTCAAACCTTACTTTACTGTTTCCTTATAGTCTTATAATCTTGTTTATGATTGGACATTTCAAATAGTATTAAGTGATAATTCTAGAAATCACAGTACTCCACAAGGTTTTTTCAACTTGATACTACTGTTGTAACTTATTTGTTTTCTCACTTTTCTAGCTGATACTTTAAGTCTGAACTTTTTGTCGTGTGTGGTTAGGGAAGAGATTATTTATTCGACTGGTAAATAATAATTGAATAAAGTCCTTTTTTTACACACACAAAACCAGGAAATGTCCTAGTGCTTAGGAGAATTTTGTGCACATTGGCTCACATCTTTAGTGCTCAAACTGGTCATGAAAATCTCCATTTTAATCTTCACTTAGAGCTGTTGCAGATCTCAAAGTCAGCCAGAGAAGAGAAAGTTTAGGATCCTTCCAAGAGTTTCCTGAGCACACACATGCAGCATGAATCTTACTGTTCTTCTAGGTTATCATAAATATTTTAAAACTTTTTAAGTCCCTTATGGATATCATTCTTTGTTTTTTTTTCCTCTAAAGCCCTTTCATTATTCCATTCTTTGCTTTAACTATTTTCCATAAAATTAGCTAGCTGAAAAGTAAAACACTTGCATATAATTGTCTTTGGTAAGTGCCCCCAAGAGATAATGTCTTTTGTAGTGAGTGATCTGAGACAGCTTTTTATGAGAATTTTTCCAAGGAACCACCAAACAGGTCATCCACTAAAAATTTTTTTGTGAATGAGATTTTTTTTTTGGGGGGGGGTCGAACTCGGGTCTTTGCACTTGCGTAGCAGGTGGTGAAACCACTGAGCTAAATCCCCAGCCCTGTGAATGAGATTTTTGAAAATTGCTCCAGATTTATTCTGTCTCATATTATGGCTTCCCAACTACTGTGGGAATTTAGGCTGTCATTTTTCAATGCTACTGTTGAGCTACATAGCAGGGGTGAAGCTTAGGTAAATGAAAGGCCCACAAAACTCACTCTTCTTACCAATATATTTCTATTTTTCTTATATAAATATTTCCCAAAATACTGGAAGACTCAGTTAATTTCCAGAATTTAATTCTTTTAAAGTTCATTAGGAATTCACTTTTTATGTTTTCACCATTTTTTCATTGTTTTTATGAAGGATATTAGTCAGTTTTGTGTCACTGTATTTTTTAATTTTATATTTATTTTGTATTTTATATTTTTCACTTATGAAACAAGATTTAACTCACAGATTCAGAGGTTTAAGCCCCACACTTAATGATTACATTTCTTTGGACCCTTAATAAAGATGGTGGATTACACTAATGGGAGTTAAAGTCAGAGTGAGTGCTCATGTCTTGGGCCAGGAAAAAGAGAGAGGAGAAATGACTGGAGTCACACAGTTGTCTTCAATTGCATGCTCCCAGTGACCTAAAAATCTCCCAGTAGACCTTGCCTCTTAAAGGTCCACAGCACATCCAGTTCCCAGCTTGGTGATCAAGCCTTTAAATATGGACATCTGGGGGATATTCATCCAAACCATAGTGAAGGGATCACCTTTTAAACATTCTGACTTATTTTTTTGCTGATTTTATGTGAGCTATATCCTTAAAATTGCTAAAATTTCCATCTACTCTCATAATTAAAGTAGTTTTACTGTGTAGTACTGATTATAGCAATCAACTTCAATCCTTAAAGTTATACCTTGGTATTTTTTCAAATGATTACAATCTAAAGAAAACCATTTTGGTACATCTCAGCTTCTGTTGGTTTTATGGAAAATTTTAGTTCATCAGGAAATCTTATTTCTACAAACCATTTAATATTTTATTATATTTTTTCTTATAGTAAATGTTCCAGTTTTAACCTAAAATTCATCATCCTAATAGACATGGAAAAACCATTAATTAGGCAGTCTATCTGAATTTTACTTTATCTCTAAAGAAGTCACAAAATTTACACATAAATCTTACTCCACTTTGTGGATAGGAGTTATTTTGTTTCTGATTTTGTGTATACTCTATTTTACTCAGATTATCCCTGCCAATCTCAGCCCCCACCTTTTTTTGCAGACAATTCTGGTGAATGCATCATCAGGAATAATGGGTCAAGTGACATAAAGTTGACTTAGGTTGATAAAGGTGATCTGTTGCAGGGGAGCAATTCATCCACTGATAGAAATGATAGTAGGACCAGTAATCACCCTTGGGTGATCTTTTCAGGCATAATCATTTGTATCATCACATTTAGTACACAGAAACTATCCATAAGTCTTAAAGCAGGAGAGGAGTTCTCTATGTGGCAATGGAGTGGTAGATCTGAGGAGTACATACATTCAGAATTATTTGGATGGATTTAGGGAAAATGAATCATTTTGATAAAGTAGGTGAAAACAAAGCTATTAAACTCCTGCTTTATAGTTGTGTGTGTGTTGCATTTTGTTTTTGTCCTTCTACTTATACAAGTTTGATGTGACTTAAAAAACATACCTTATTTTTTTTCTGACAATAATAACAACATTAACTAGCATTTATTGGGCAATATTTTTCCCAGCCACTATTGTGTATTTTTATCTATATTAAATCAAATCCTCAAAATTAAGGTCTATTTTCATCAATTCTACATTAAAGAAGAGCAAATGGAAGTAAACAAAAATTAAATAACTCACATAACATGATTTGTGTTAAAATCAGGATTTTAACATAACAGTATAATTTCAGGGGCTGGACTTTCAATCTCTAAAATATGCTGCCTTCTAAAATATAAAATACTATGAAAGAATGTGTAATTTAGTAGCAAGAACAAAGGTAGAATAAATGATTATGTCTCTTATTTCAGAGTATCCATTATCCCATTGTTATAGGTAAATAAAACACTACCTCATTATGTCATTTTTTTGCTCAAATATTGGCCCCTCATTTCATTCAGGATAAAAGAAAAAATAGGTAAAAAACCTATTAGATCTATACTTCCTGGCTTTCTCTTATTTCTTGTCTTTCTACATTCACCTGATTCTCATCTCTCATTGGTACCAGCTTTTTTGATATTTCTGAAATCCACCAGGATATCATAAGACTTTGTCTCTGCTTACTACCTCTTTCCTGGAATATCAAAATGAAAAACTCCCTCATCTTCTGGATGCTTTTCCTAACATCTTACATTTTTAACAAAGCATATGCCAATCATCTTGTTTAATACTGTAACCCTCCTCTTGTAATTTTAAAACTACTCATTCATTGTGCTCCATTTTCCCTTCTGGCTTTTTCTATTCCTTTCTACCTTTTAATCTTATACTTTCTTATTGTAATAGTTGTGCATTTGCTATTGCTACTGTCAGAAAATACTACCAGTTCCATGAAGTCAATGAATGGTCTTCCTCTATAGGGTAGGTGTCCATTTATGTAAAGACAGAGAGTAACTTTTTAAATTTAAAAAGAAACTTATAAATATTATTAATGTCCAGCTACTTTGAATAGCCAGGTTTCCTAAGTCTACTCTTTTTTTTTTTTTTTTTTTTTGGTACAGGGGATTGAACTTGGGACCTTGCACTTGCGAGGAAGATGGTGGAATCACTGAGTTAAATCCCTAACCGTCCTAAATGTATTCTTAAATTTTGTCTTTTATGCTTTTCACATGCTGGATCATCTACTAGATAACTCTTCTCTCTAGTCTTTCTGATAAAATGACTCTTCCTGAGATGAATCCTGCTTCCTTCTCAGGAGCTCACAGGATATCCAATTCAAAATATATTTCTATTACCTGAAACAATGTGTTTTAATTTATCTTTTGATATCCTTTTAGCCACAAACTCTACCCTTCATAACCTATTACTGGTATCTCTCAGCTCTGTGTCTACAGCATCTAGCATGTTGACATAATTCTTGACATATAATCAAGCTTCTAATCAATTAAATAAAACTTATTTCCTATTATCTCTACCAAAATCTCTATAGACCTAAAAGAACCTTTCTAATAATTTAGTCTTGTATCTGTAATAGGTTCATGGTATGTGTTTGTTCTAAAGATTAAAGGTTTGAACCAAAATTACTTGAATTTTTCTTTACAAAAAGCATTGTGTGAGTGTGTGTGTGTGTGTGTTATGTATGGTATTGGGGTCTGCACCCTGAGATAATCTACCAGTCAGCTACATCTAGCCTTTTATTTTAGTGTTGAAATAAAAACTCACTAAAGTGCCAGGTGGGATCCAAAGTTTCAAAATTCCTGCTTTAGCCTCCGTTGTTTCTGGGATTAGAGGTGTGTGCCACTATGCCTGCTTTATAGATAGCATTTCTAAACTGATAAAGCATAACCATTTAGAATGTGTTTACTGCCTATTGGCTGTTATGTAGCCACATAGTCTAGAAGCAAGAAGATAGGAAGAAGTCTAAGACTAATGTTGGACTCTGTGAAGTTATTTTCACAGCATCTTTAAAATCAGCCCTTTTTCATTAAGAGATGCATGGTCCATCTCGCATGTATCTGTCTCTCTACAGCTTATAAACCATTAATATCAGCAACATACATATTGAGAAGTAAATTAAGAAGAACAGTATAATCAAATTCTGATCATTTTTTTTTGTTTTTTGCACAATTAGCAGTATATGCTTAAGAATGAATTAGGATAGCTTCTGAGAAAATTTTCAAGGAAAAAGTTAGCCAAGAATATAATACATCCTGTGCCCTTGGGCTAACTGTGATCTTTCTCCCTTTTCCTGCATGGTTCCAAAATAGTCCTAAATTAATTAACTTATGTGTGATCAGAATTGTGTATCGTATCTAACTACATTAAAATACACTAGAGAGTGTTATGGTTTATATCTGGATATCTCCCAAAGCCTCATATAATCATATGTGGGGGTTTTAGGGGTGATTGCATCATGGGGGTGTGATTGTCATCAATGAATTAGTCCACTGATGAGTTTATAGCTAATTGTGCTATTGGGAGGCAAAGCCCGGTCACAGGAGATAGGTCACTGAGGACAGGCCTGGAAAGGTCAATCTCCCTACCTCTTTCCTTGATATCTTTCTGCTTCCTGCCACCACACCATGAGCTTTTTCTCTTTTGCCCATGCCCCTCTGTCATGTGATCCTGCTTTCTAGCCAGTCAAATATGTACTGAAACCTCTATAAATCGTGATCCAAAATAAACCTTTCCTGCTTTAAACTATGAGCCTGGGGTATTGTATCTCAGTGATGAGAAAGTAACTAAGACAGAAAGCTTTTTCTTTGATTTTTAAAAACTTATTTCTAGATAATCATTTATAAACTGATAAGGATAAAATTACCAATATGCAGATTAATGTCTTATTTTGTTTTGCTTCTTCCATCTTTTCATTCATTCATCTACACATTTCACTGAAACTGAGAAGAAACAACTTTATGTAACAATAATTTCCAACAAGAAGATCTTATTATTAAAAGGATTTCCTTTTCTATAAGAGAACTTTTAGAGTCCCAGAGTGCTAACTGACTGTATAAAATGTGACCAGATACATACCGACAAGGATGGAGTAGAGGATGCCTGGTCTATCTGATGAAGGCTGAATATTCCGGTCCTGATCAATGGCTTGGATTGGCGGAGTAACAATAATGGGATTCAGTTCTTCCTGGAAAAAAATTCAAAGAGTTTAGTTCATTCGCATTACTAACACTTTATGGAAAATTTATACTGAGATATTTTAGTTTAGATGGTTAAATATCAATGAACTGATAGTTAAGCCAAATTTAAAAATTTGTAATTTAACTTCTTGCACTAGTTAATTTTGAATCTGAAGAGGGAACAACATACCCTCAATTACAAAATAATAAGATCCAGGAAGTGTGTAGATAGAATTTTATAATAGGAATTTCTACTAAAACAAAATTATGGAAGGATAATACATTTTTAATTTTCCTAGTAGATTTAATCAAAAGATATCTGAAACAAAGTTTATAATGCAAAGTTTTGCTCTCTCATTTAGATAAGATTTATAATACTTATATTTTTTCCTAATTTTTTTTTACATTTCATACACGTATTAAAATGAAAAACTTTAAAAATAGATGTTTTAATTCTATAGAAATCTAAGTAACATCACTGAAATTTCATATACAAAACTAGTTATATATTATGCAAGCCTATACATTTACTTCATAGTGATCAGCAAAAATATTAAATTTACAATTATATTGCTTTAAGTCTTTGCTTTTCAATTTGATGTTCAGTGGTTTTCTGTTTTGTTGTCAAGACTAGGAAATTTTTTCTCTCTTGGAAAAGGATCAGATAACAAATATGTTTAGACTATTCCAACCACAGGCTTATGTCACAGCTACTCAATTCTGCCATTTTATCAAATAAACCACAGTGGGGACAGTTAAGTTACAATTAAATCTTATTTAGGAAAACAGTGAATGGCACATAGTTTATTGACCTCTATGTCGATAACACGTATGATGAAAAAAAAAGAAAAAAAGTTATGTATATGTATGTGTGTATACATATGTGTGTATATATGTGTGTATACATATGTATACATGTATGTATATGTATGTGTATATGTGCATATATATGCGTGTATATATGTGTGTGTATACTTATGTATATATTTGGAAAGTACATATGTAGAAAAATGAAAAGCTCAATAAACAGACAAGTTTAGGAAATATTATAAAAAAGAAAATACTGGAAAAAGGTAATTTACAGGACCGAAGGTCTTTTTGAAGAAAATGGTATTATGAGCGTATTTTCTAGAAATTTCATTAACATCTCTTTAAACTAGTAACTCAGAACACTGTTCGGGAAACACTACTTTATTTTTTATCTTTTTGTAACCATCAGCTTAAATATGTAAGTAGTAATCCTAAAAGAAAATAAAGTTTATCTCAATATCTGACAATTTCACATTCTGAGGAAAGAAAACAATATTCTTTCAATTATTTTTTTTGACTTGACAGAACATGGAAATACATTCTATCCTCTTATGCAAAACTAATAGTTTCAATTCTGAAGAGAAATGTACAGTGATAATATGGTAAAAGAGCAATGATAAAGACATCACATGTAATACTTAGTTTTATTAAAATTATCAGAAAGTTAATTATTGGCCAATATTTGGAAACCACATAAACTTAGGAGTTTGTTATTGTTAGTGATCTCTCTCAATGCTATGTTTTCCTGATTAAACAAGGAAGTAATGGTATTAGCAACCTACCAATATTCTATTTTATTCCTTAAATGTAGATTTAAACTATGAAAATAGCAAGACAATGTCCAAATTACTCCATACAATCCAGAAGATTATTCTTTAACATACACACACAAAAGCATTCCAACAAAACTCTTCCTCGCACCCCCTTTCTCCCTTCCTTTCTCTCTACCTCTCCCCCTTCACTGTCCCCTTTACTCTCTCTCTGTACAATCTCAATAGTCAGCTTAATTCATATAAAATACCTGTATTTGCCCCATAAATGAAACAATTCTGAGGCTCTTCAAAATACATATGTTTGAACATAATTATGGGTTGACCAGTTTTTGCTAATCATTTCTTAAAGGAATCTGATTATACCCACCAAAGCCTAGTTATAATTAAGCTATATTATTCACGATTCAATTAATTAAATATATGGGAACCTTTCTAAAATTGTGGTAGTTCTCAGACACTGAGAAGGCATTTCAAATCTGAGTATTCTTTGTGTCCTATCCAGAGGAATATGCCAGGTGTGATGGTTAATCTTCATTGTCAGATTTTTTGAGTGGCTTAAGAGACTACCTAGAAGATTAGCAAAGCACACTTTTGAGTGTGTCCAGGTGAGTCACAGGAGTATGACCTTAGAACTTGATGTTGTCCCTGGCCCCTTTCTGTCTTGCTCTTTCCCTTTCTCTTTGCTTCCTAGATGACACCAGTTGAGCAGTTTTCTTCCATCTGTCCTCTCTCATGCCTTTTCTACTTTGAGCCCAGTAGACCATTGATTGAAACTTCCAAAACCATGAGACAAACTCTTTCTCTTTAAGTTGTCTGTGTGAGGTATTTGGTGGACAGTGACAAAAAGTTGACTAACGCAGTGAGAAATCCCAAACACTTTCTGACTTATTTTTTCTGACTTCTTGAAATCATTTTATTTTTATCTATAATTTAAAAAAATTGAATCTGAGGTTTTTTTTTCTGTTAGAATGTTAAGTTTAAACAGATTGCACTGTTGAGGATATGCCTGCTGATTCACTCCTATTATTTTTGTAGGCCTGCCAAGTTAATAACACATAAGATTTAGTTTTGATAGTCATGTAGTTTAAGCTTACCTTCCAATAATATCAGGAAGATAATATCTGTTGAAATGAGCAATGGAATTTTCATAATATTATCAAAGTTATATAAACAACATAAAAGCTAAGAATAACACCCCAAACAAAACTAAGATTGAGAAAGGAGTACTAATTCCTCATCTTACAAAATTGCTTGTTAATGAATTTCATATACTCAGAAGTGAATAAAAAGAAATACTACTTAGAATTATGTTAATAATTATCAGACATAAAAGTGAAAATAGGAAAGTGTGACTATTCTAGGGAAATAGGTCTGGAATTAAAGGTAGATGGGATTAAAAGATATTTTACCTAAAGTCACTCAATATTGTTTGGCTATGTTATTACAAAACTCTGTACCACTTTTAATATGACAAAGAAAATTTAAATTACAGTAATGTGAAAATATATAAATGATCTTGGTAAAAGCTTCAAGTTTGTCGAAATTTAGAAGTAATAGTATTTAAAAATATCAATTTAGGACTCACATATTTTTCTTAACCTTTAGAGGCCAACAATTTACCTTCAAAGAATTTTTCTTCTATCACAAGTAATGATTGTACTTAAAGATGCTAAAATGAATACTCCAATATACGATACCTCTGAAGTAAATGGTCCTATTTCAATTTTGAACATTTTAAACATTAATAATACATGACAGAAGAAGATACTGAAAACTTTGTACTATTTAAGAAGAAACAGTAAAAAGTGATTTTCATAAAAATAAGTAAATCTGTCAGAATTATACAACTGTATATATATATTTATTAGAATAAACAAGACAGATAACATCCATTGTTTTGAGCACATGTCTCCCATAAAAATATCTATGGTAGATAAACCAAGGATGGGAAAACTATGCTTAGAAACAAGACAAATTTAAAGGAAACAATTATCCAAGAGTTTTGCACAGAATGCATAGGTCAAGAAACTTGCTTTACATAAACTGGAACATGCCCTTATAGCCAACTGTACATAAAATATGCAGTAAAATGAACCAGTTATTAGATGATGAAAGTAAAAGGCAAAAGACCTATACAATCTGAAGAGAAACGAGAGTATGTATGATAAAAGTAATCCATTTGTATAATATATAATCATATATCATATGTAATCCATTTCATATTGTATTTTGAAGAGAATACAATTAGAAATTAATAAATTATATATATAAAGATACAGAAGAGGGTCGGGGGTTTAGCTCAATGGTTTCACTGCCTGCTGCACAAGCACAAGGACCCGAGTTCGATCCCAGGCACCCCCCCCAAAAAAATAGATACAGAAGAAATACTCAATACAATTAAAATAAACACCAATTAAAATATTTTATTAATGAATCTATCTTGAATTATAATTTTTTATAATTTTGAAATATCACATTGAACTTCAAAATATGTAAAATTAATACGTTAATCAAAAATTTATGTACAAAGACATGGAAACATTAATTTGATCATTATACATTGTACACATGTATTGAATTATCATACTGTATCCTACAAATGTATAAAGTAAAAACAATAAATTATATAAAAGTGAATGAAAGTGACATCAGGTATCAAAATCTGTGGTACATAGGATGAATAATATTTTAATACATATATTAGGAAGCTGAAAATTTGACAAGTTAAGTAATTTATTGTTTTTTTGAAAAATTAACAAGATAAATCCCACCACCTAGAAACTAAGTGAAAAAATAATAAAAATGAATGAAGAAAAATATATTTCAAAATATCCTTAATGTCCTAAAGCTATATCCTTATGACAAATCCTTTTTTCTAAGTTTGAGACAGGTTTCAAGGAACCTGAGCCTAGAATATCCATCTATATAAAAAGATTAAGAGAAGAATAATGGATGTCAGTAGGTTGGCTCTCCTACAAATATTTTATTTACTTTATTTTACCCTGTAAATTCTGTTCTGTGAAGAGAACATAATTTCCCTTGGGCACAAATATGTCAAGTAATCACTTATAGAATTTAGTCAATAGGAGAGTTAATACTTTTTTGTCAACTTGGATTTTACATGACTTATCCAATATAGGAAGAGATCACTAGTTTGGAATAGACTGTTTTAGTATTCCCTGCAAATAAAAAAATTCTACCGGTGGCTACTGCCAGAACAATTTCCACAGCTCTTGTCAAAAGGCAATGAATTCATAAATGTGTTTCTTTTGAAGGGAAGATTCTTTTCAAGAAGACAGAAATTACTCTTGCCTATTCTTCTCCTGTCCTAATTTCTCTTAGCTTCTGATTTCACTGTTTAGATAGTAGCAGAAATTTACATGGAAGAAATTAAAATTCTACCCATAGCTCAAATATGGAAAGGTTCAAAATGTTGTTGTATCATGGCACCATTGCTATAATCATCATTTTTTCAAACACGTCATTGATTTGTTCTCAGCAAGTATCACATTTATGTTTAAAACCTTCAGCCTAATTTCTTACAGATTTCAACAAATTTTTGTAATCAGGCTGAATTCCAAAAGAGACATTAAAATGACCATCCAAATACTGGAAGACTGTCTTTGAAGCAAAGCTCCACTATTTATAGTCTCATTTGTCTCTGAGAATTTCTATCTCCTGAATTCTATTCCAGCTTACAGGCATTTCACTGCTGCTGGAACCTTCAAAGCAACTTTCAAAGAGTTGGTCATAGGAACACATACCTAGAATGTATTATGTCCATGTGATGAGATTCATATTGCAAAGATAATCATAAAAACTTTAAGATACTATCTTTAGGATCATTTTAGGTAAAAATAATGTTTAACTCTGTATTATTAAACTCAAGTTTATCCTGTTATGAATACATTTTGTGTTAATGAGCTCTTCTGGAGCACTCCTTTTTCTTTTGAACATTTTCATGGACAACTGTTTTATTCTTATAAGAAAATAACAGTAGGCAATTAAAGTTTTCAGATTAGCAAATTTTTTTTTTCCATTAAGTTCACTGGTACATTTTAGGTATACAATGCAGTTACAGTCATCAGTGGGATCTTGTACCTTTACATGATGTATATTGGTTCTTATTTTTTCCCCATTCCCTGACCTCCCTTCACTTCCACCAGCCTTCCCTATTTACATAGACTTTGTTTCCATTTTTTCCTTTTCTCATATTTTTTCTTTTCCCTTCTTTCCTTTCCCCTACCTCTCACATTTCCCCTTCCCTTTTGGACTTTTTCTTCCTATTCCACACTATCTATAATACATTTTGGTCCTTATTTACACTTTAAGTTTCTCACACCAGAGAACCTATTCAGTATTTACACGTGTGTCCTATTTATGTCTCTTAAGAGTATGGACTCAGTGTTCATCCATTTAGCTATAAATGCCTCTAGTTTCTCATTCTTATGGCTGAGTAGTACTCCATTTTATTAAAAACAACAACAACAACAACAAAAAACCACTTCTTTATCCAGTCTCCAGTTGATGGGCAATTAGGCTGTTTCCAAGTTTCAGCTATTACAAACTGTGCCACCAAAACATGGGTGTCCATATATCACAGTGGTATGATTCTTTTAATTCTTTTGGGAACATACTCAGCAGAGGAATAGCTGGGTCAAATGGCACCTCTAAGCCCAGGGTTTTGAGGTATCTCCATCTTGATTTCCATAGTGGCTGCACCGCTCTGAATTCACACCAACAATGGAGAAGGGTTCCTTTCTCTCCACAACCCTGCCAATATTTGTTATTGGTTGATTTCTTGATAGCAGCCATTCTTTCTAGGGTGAGGTGGAATCTCAGTGTTTTTTTCATCAGCATCTCTTGAATGACCAGTGATGTTGAACATTTTTTCATATGTTTATTTGTTATTTTTACTTCTTTTTCTGAGAAATGTCTGTTCATTTCAGATGATCATTTCAAAACTGGGTCTTTATATTTGGGAGGCCTGATTTTTTCAAGTTCATAATATATTCTAGACAGTAGTCCTTTGAGGAACAGCTGATAAAAATTTTTTTTTCCACATTGTAGGTTGTCTCAGCTCTGCTGGTGGTTTCTTTTGCAGTGTAGAAGGTTTTTAATAAGATGAGATCACAGTTGTTGATTTTTTGTGCAAGTTCTTGTGCTACTGAGCTTTTGTTCATGAAGTCTTTTCCTAAGCCAATGTCTTCAACAACTCTACCTAACTTATCTTCCAGGAAGTTCAGTGTTTCTGTTTTAATATTTATATCTTTAATCCACTTCAATTTTAGTTTAGTGCATGGTGAAAAATAGAGATCTAGTTTTAATCATTGGTGGATTGAAAGCCTCTTTTTCATTTTTTAAAGAGGCTATCTTTCCTCCAGTGAGGGTGGTTGGCTCCTTTGTCAAAGATGAGGTAGCTGAGTGTGTGGAGTTGTTTCTTTACCTTCTAATCTATTCCACTGATCATCAGGTCTGTTTCTTTGCCAGTACCATGCTGCTTTTATCACAGTGGCTTTGTAGTATAGTTTCAAATTGGTGATTGTGATACCTTTTGTCATGTCTCTGTTGCCTAGAATTGCTTTTGCTATTCTAGGTCTCTTCTGGTTCCAAACAAATTTTGGGATTGTTTTCTCTAGTTCTATGAATATACTGTTGGAATTTCAATCAGGATTGCCCTGAATCTGTATAGCAGTTTTGGAAGTATGGCCATTTTCACTATATTGGTTCTTCCTAACTGGGAGCAGGGGATGTCTTTCCATTTTCTTATATCCTCTTCAAACTTTTTTTAGAGTGCTGTAGTTTTGAATGTAGAGGTCTTTTGCTTGCTTTGTTAGATTGATTCCTAGACATCTCATCTTTTTGGATGCTATTGTGAAAGGAAATGTTTCCTTAATTTCTCTCTTTGTGAGTCTGTTATTTGTGTACAAGAAGGGTATTGATTTTTGAGTGTTTACCTTGTATCCAGCTACTCTGCTGAATCTGTCAAATAAATCTACTAATCTTTTGGTGGAATTTTGGGGGTCTTCTATATAGAGTATCATCAGCAGCAAATAATGACAGTTTAACTTCTTCCTTTCCTATCTTTATTCCTTTTCTTTCTCTTTTCTAATTGCTGTGGCTAATGTTTCCAGAACTATATTGAACAGGACAGGTGATAGTGGACATCCTTGTCTTGTTCCTGATTTTAGCATGAAAGTTTTCAGTTTTTGACCATTTAGTATGATGTTGGCTGCTTTTTTTTTAGTAGATAGGCTTTATCAGGTTGAGATAAAGACTACTCCAATTTTCTGTAGGGATTTTATCATGAATAGGTGTTGAATTTTGTGGAATGCTTTTTCTGCATCTATTGAGATGATCATATGGTTTTAGTCCTTAGCTCTGTTAAAACAGTGTATTACATTTATTGATTTATGTATGCTGAACAAGCCTTGCATCCCTAAGATAAATCTGGCTTGGTCAGGGTGTATGATCTTCTTGATGACCCTCTGTATTCTGTTTGTGAGTATTGTATGGAGGATTTTTGCCTGTATGTTCATTAGGGAGATTGGCCTATAGTTCTCTTTTACTGTTGAGTCTTTCTCTGCTTTGGGGATCAAGGTGATGCTTGCTTCCAGGAATGAATTTGGGAGTATTTCTTCCACTTCAATTTCATTAAAGAGTTTCAGAAGTAGTGGCATTAGTTCTTCTCTAAAGGTCTTGTAGAATTCAGCAGTGAAGCCATCAGGACCTGGACTTTTCTTTCTTGGTAAATTTTTTATTATGTTTTCAGTTTCCTTGATTGTAATTGGGGTGTTTAGAAGTTTTATATCTTCTTTGTTCAGATTTGGTTATTCATATATATCTAGGAATCTGTCCATTTCTTCTGTTTCCCATTTTATTATAATACAGGTTTGTTAAGTATTGATGATCCTCTGGATTTCTGCTAGACCTTTTGTGACTTCACCTTTATCATTCACAATTGAATGGATTTGGGCTTTTCTTTTGTTTTTTTTGACAAGGTTGGCTAAGGGTTTTTCAATTTTATTTATTCTTTTGAAAAACCAAGTCTTCAATTCATTATTTTTTGGTATGGTTCTCCTAATTGCCATTGAATTGATTTCTGCTTGATCTTTATAATTTCCTCCCTTGTATACGATTTGGGTTTGTCTTGCTCTTCCTTTTCTAGGAGCTTACAGTTCAGCATTAGGATGTTTAGTTGAGCTCGCTCTGTTTTCCTAGTATGGGCATTCACTGCTATGAATTTCCCTCATAGAACTGCTTTAGTTGTGTCCCATAGATTCCTGTATGTTGCATTGGCATTATCTTTTAATTGTAGAAATTGTCTTATTTCTTCCTTAATTTCCTTGTGAACTATTGTTTGTTCAGGTGAGTGTTTTTCAATTTCCATGTGTTTGTGAAATTCTTGCAGTTTTTTATGCTATTGATCTCCAGTTTAATTGCACTATGGTCTGATAATATACAGGGGATAACTTCAATTGCTTTGTATTTACTTGAACATGTTCTATGAGCTAGCATGTGGTCTCTTTTCAACAATGACCATGTACAGTTGAAAAGAATGTATATTCTGATTTTGTGGGTTGGAACACTCTATAGACATCAATTAAATCCATTTGTTCAAAAGCTTGGTTTACTTATAGTATTTTGTTGTTGATGTTTTGTCTAGATGATCTGTCTATTTGTGACAGTGGGTATTCAGGTCCCCCACTACAATTGTATTAGTGCTTATTTGGTTTTTCATGTCCATTAATATTTGTTTTGTATAGTTAGGGGCATTAGTATTTGGTGCATATATATTTATGATTTTAATCTCTTCCCTTTGGATTGTTCCCTTTACAAGAATGTAGTGACCTTCTTTGTCTATCTTAATTAGTTTTGGTTTGAAATCTACTTTGTCTCAAAATAAAAAGGTGCCTCTGCTTTTTTCTGGGCTCCTGTCACATGGAGAACTGTTTTCAATCCTTTTTGTTTCAGTCTATTAATTTCTTTTTGAACTAGGTGTGCTTCTTGTATACAGCATATTGTTAGATTTTTCTTCTTAATCCATTCTGTCAGTCTATTTCTCTTGATTGGTGAATTGAGGCCATTAACGTTGATGATTATAAATGATATGTATTGACTTATCATGTTATTTTCCTGCTGTTGGGCCTTTTAGTTTTTATTTTTACCCCTTCCCCTTAATTTCTAGCCTTGCCTCGTGGGTTTGTTCTGTTGGGCTTCATGGAGTTGTGACCTTCATTGTCTTTTTCTAGGATATTGTTTAGAATTGTTTGGCATGCTGGTTTGGTATTCATGAAGGTTATGAGGTGTTCTTTGTCTTGGAATATCTTATTTCCCCATCAATTTTGAAAGACAGTTTTGTAGGACACATCAGTCTAGGTTGGAGGTTGTTTTCTTTAGGGTATGGAATACCTCACTCCAGGCTCTCTTTAACTTGGGGGTTTGTGTTGAAAAGTTTCCTGTAATTCTGATAGGCTTTCCTTTGTATGTGATTTATTTTCTTTAACTGCTTGTAGTGTTTTGTTCTTCAGTTGGGTTTCTGGGATCTTGATTATTATATGTCTAGGTGTAGATTTTTTTTTATCATGGCTACTTGGAGTTCTATATGCCTCACTTGATGTATGTCAAATTCTTTTGCTCAGTTTGGGAAGTTTTCTGTCATTAATTCTGTGAACAGAATTTTTTTTTAAGTCATTTGTACTTTCTCATTCTTTTGGGTGGATTCCTGTCAGTCTTACATTTTTCTCCTTTGTGTCATCTAGGAGGTGCTGGATCAATTTCTCATGGTCCTTTACTATTTTTAAGAAATCTCTCTTTTCTTGGTCACTGAGTACAATCTTTTCTTCTATATTTGAAATTCTGTCTTCTCATTGGCTCATTCTGCTGCAAATGCTTTCAATAGAGTTTTTAATCTTCTGGATATCTGTTTGAATGGATTCCATTTCTTTCCTATGTTGAGCATTCATGGTTTCCATTTCTTTCTTATGCTCAACCTTCATGGCTTCCACCTTGGTCTTGAGCTCATCTATTTTTTTATCTGTTTCTGTTCTAGATCTTCTAATCATGTCTTTCATTCTGCTCACCATCTCTGTAGTTATCTGGGAAATTATTTGTTTTGAATTTTTCTAGAGCCTCATTCATCTGTTTTGTTAATTCCTGTGCTATCAGTTCAGGGTGTCCAGGTGGTTGAGTGTCAGATTTTTCCACCTCCTTTCCCCCAGAATTTGCCATTGGTGACCTGGAATTCTGGCTTTGCACCTTGCTTTGGTGTCTTCTCATTTTAATTTTTCTTGTTGTTACTGTTTTTGGTTTAATTCTTGGGTTGATACTTCAATATTGCTTATGTAAGTATCTTTGTTGCTTGTATTTAGAACCTTTACAGAATGATTGCTTCTCAGAGGTGTCTTCCAGATATAGTTGGTCTTTAGGTTTTGAGTCTCTAATAACTTTTAGGTAAACTTGTTTTCAGTATACCAGAAAGGACAACTGATTAGATCAATCACAACACCCTAGCCCAAATCATATAATCAGCAGCAGCAATAGCATCAAGCACAGCTTAGAAAATGACAATTTGTGGTAGTTCTTAATCTATCACCTTTAACCATGTGAATTAAATCAAAATTGGGGACCAGCCCAAAATATGTTTATAGTGAATAAACTTCAACATAGCAAGTTTACCTTTCAGGATGGGGGGTTAGAATGAGTTGGGCAGGGAGGGATAGATAGGTACAAGGATAGGCAAAGTTTAGAAGTGAAGCCAGAGGACACAGAAAGATCACACAAGCTCTAGGAAATTGTTGAAGACAAGCAGAAAAAACAAAATAAAAGAAAGATAAGAACAGAACAACCTAATAGCAATAGGGAAGCTGGAAACTCTATTCACTGTCCTTTAAAACTAATGACAATCGAGAGAAGGAAAATGAGAGAAGAAAAGAAAAAAAAAGAAAAAAGAAATCTCATTTTTTCCTTCTCTTATAATTATGGAAACAAAGTCTTTGTAAATAGGGAAGGGTGGAGGGGGTGAAGGGAGCACAGGGAATGGGGAAAAAATAAGAACCAAGATACATCATGTACAGGTACAAGTACCCAATGATAAATGTATACCTAAAATGTACCAATAAAAGAATTTAAGCAGAAAGAAAAAAGAAATAAATAAATCTGAATTAGGACAGTAACATGAACAAAAAGGGAGAGAGATGAAGAACAAGGTAGGAGAGAGAGTGAGAGAGTGAAAGAAATGAAAAAAAGAAAAAAATATATTTTAAAAGAGAAAAAACCCTTTGAAAATAAAAAATAAAAATAAAGGGCTTCCTTCAGGGTATGTCTCTCCTGTCATAATAGACAACATGGGCAGCAGTGTGCAGATCTAAGTCATTTAGTCTCAGCAAGCTAGCAGCAGTTCCCTGAGATTCAGGCTGATTTCTGGCTGCAAGGCCCAAATTGAGCTCCCTGACCTCCTGTAGCATTGAACTCTGCAAGGTTCTGCTGCAGGTTCTAGCTGGCCTTCCCCTGAAGATAGTCCAGGTTTCGATGGGATGTGGTGATCCCTCCAATTAACCAACTACGGTGGTCTGGTTTGCCTTTATTGAAGAGATTTTCTTCACTTGTCCAGTTTGCTTCAATTTTCATCAAGGAGCCTCAGAGAAGTCGTCTTCCTGTTTTCCTCTTGTGCTCTATCTTCTGGAGCTCAGGACAATGTCCTTTATGATTCCCTGCACCTCTGTGCTGTGGATCCAGTTACTGCCTTGGCACAGCAGTGGGGGTGGGGGTCTGATGGCACCCATGTGGCTCTGCTCTTTGGCACTGGGAAGCTCTGCTTCTGTGCTTGGGGGCGGGGTTATGGCAGCCCTATTCATCTTTTTATTTGTGAAAAAATGTTCCTAATTTTCCTAAATTTAATATAATACTATTTACCTTTCTCTCTTTTCATTTATTCTTGGCTACTTTCTTTACCTTCACACCTACTCTGACCACCTAATGTACAGCTGGTAATTTTTCTAATCTACTTTTTTTTTGATAAACTATTGTGCTTATCCATCAGAATTTATTACAGACTCTTTTTGGTTATATATTTGAAATACTTTGAATATAACTTTCTTAAAAGCTGGATTAAGACCTATTATCTTTTGTGTCTGTAGCACTGCATAACACTTGCAACACTACTTGGCTATAAAGAATATATTTGAGGCATTTGTAAGAAAACGCATGCACCTTGAAAACATAATGTTAAGTGAAATAAATCAAACACACAAGCTTAAATACTGTATGGTTTCTTTCATATGAGAAATCCTAAGTGCAAATTAAGTAAAGAGCAAAATACAAGACTGATAAAAGGAAATAGGAAGATCCATCTTTTGCAACTGGGAAAGAGATCAAAAGCTAGAGGATGCTGGGAGGGAGGAGAGGAAAGGGATGTAAAAAGATTTACAATATCTCATGTACATGTACCAAATACTCACAAT
The DNA here is from genome assembly GCF_053883595.1 of Heterocephalus glaber. Lineage (NCBI taxonomy): Eukaryota > Metazoa > Chordata > Mammalia > Rodentia > Bathyergidae > Heterocephalus > Heterocephalus glaber. Next base: position 32,763,011 of record NW_028258320.1, on the reverse strand, counting down.
TAATGCAATCATTCTTTGTCAGAAACAGGAACTAAAAAAATTAAAAATAGGGGAAGGGAATATAGCCACAGAGGGACAGAGAAAGGAAAGGAAGGAATCCTGACTAAAAAAGAGTCAAGACATGTAAACTACAGCCTAAGGTGAATATAAACATTATGCACCCCAAACATGTACTAATTTAAAAAGACTGAATAGAGAACCTCTCATTTATTGATTTTAATTTTGAAGCTCTTTTGCCCTAGCCTTGCTGACCAGATTTCTGAAGCACGCAAATAATAGCATACTTTGAGAATCTCTTTATACTGTAATATTTTTCCTATTTAACTGTAGAAGTTTTCTGTTGATATGAAAAATTGCTTCATTTTAAGGAATTTTAACAACTCTACTCAAAGCATCTTTATATGACTATGTATGTATTTGTCTGTCTATTCATCTATCATATATCCATATAGTCAGCTATTCATCTATCTCTTTTACTCTTTGGTTTGGCCAATCCCAGGAACAAGGATATCCTTTATTTCTATCACCCTGACCTTTGATATCTAAATGAAAATTTACTTAATTCAACTTGTATAAGCTTAAGTGTTTTTCTTTCTAATTTATGTATGTGTTAAAAACACAATTTTCAATAATGTACAACATGTAGTAAAGTGAAAATAATCATAGTCTCCAGAGTTGGATATTTAAATTTCCTATATTGTTCTGAAACATAAATAATGTATTCATTACTGTACTATGTCCTTAATTATATTCCTAGATGTGGAATTTCTGGCTCAACTAGTGAGGACATGTTGAATTGTTGCATAAATTCCCAGATATCCAAAAATATTGTAATGACATGTTTTTTTCCTCAGTAGTGTGTGTGTTTATAATTCAAGCTACTTGTAAATACTGAGAGTGATCCATATCAATAATATTGCTAAAGAAGTTGGAAGTATAATTTTGCACTAGTTTGCAGGCATAACTGACGACATATTTACTTGCTTTTCTTCTATTTACTTTGTGCTTTTCATTTTAGCATCTAAAAATTTTATTCTCATCACAGATGTATATACCAGACTGTGCTATCAGTCTTGCATATATTTTTGTCTTTTAATGGTATTTGTTGGCATTTTTATGTACTCAAATATATATCCTATTTCCTTTTTGATTTCCAATTACTTTCATCATTTAACAGTTATATAAATTCTAAATTACTTTCTTTTAGCTATTATGGTTGGAACATTTTAAATCTGGTACTTTAAGCAATCAAGAACATTGAAGACTAAATATTTAATAGTGACAAAATTGTAGCCAAAAACTTTTTTAGGAAGTAAAACTAGTTTCAAAACTTCTACTTTGTCCTTCTTCTCTGTCTTAAGTGGGTATTTACACAAAATTTGCTCTTGTTTCAAATTCCAATAATGTTTTGTTTCTATCATATTACATCATTTAAAAAATGTAATTTATTTGTTTCTATAATGACCTAAAATAGAAACTCAGATTTCCTCTAGTTCATAACAGCTATGAAATTTAGGAGTGTGTGTGTTGGGGGGAGGGGTAATTGGATATTGGAAAGATATACAATGACTGACAACAAAGAATTTGGATTTCAAATTATCTGAATTTGCAGAAAACTGGCCACAAAGTAGTGCAAATAAAGACAATGGACTATCAAAGAAGAAAAAAAGTAATTACATTTATTAACATATCTATTTTGTTAAGCATCTACTTCCCTAACACACACACACATACATACACACAAATACAACCATGCTCTTGTTAATAAAATTTTTGAATTGTAAATCATTATAATTTTATAATGCATATTTAATTTAAGACATATGTTAGACTCATACATTCAGTTACCAGTATATTTTCAAATTAATTCTATTGTTTGTTTCTAAATTTTATTTTGCTTCATAAGTTTTAGCATTCAACTCTAAAAGTTTATGGCGTTATTTATTTATTATTGAAATATTCATTTTTTGATTAGTCAGCTAATATACTTCAGTAAGTAAGTTTTTTCTGTAAGAACATCTGAATTCTACTATATATGTGATTGTTAAGTACTTCACACTTAAATGAACATTTGATTGAATTTTTGGTTCTCTATTCATAAAATTTTCTTTTCAGTACATTTCAAGTTCTACATAACACTTTGTTATGTCTTTTTTTGTCACTGTTAAGTTGGAAACTTTTTTATCTTGAAATGAACAGTGCATTAAAGATTTTCTAAGTATTAATCTCTTTTTCAAGTATGTTTTCTACTTTGGAGAGCTTCAAATATATCTATATATATTTATATGTATATTTATATATAATATATATTCATATAATATATATAATATATTATATGAATATATATTATAGTAATATAATATATAATAGTAATAATATATAATATAACATATATTAATATAATATAATATATAATTAATATAATACATTTGTATATTATAAAATTATAAATATTTATATATTTAAAATTTTATATATGTTCTTGATTGCATACACACACACACACACACACATATATAGATTCTTTATAAAATCTAACACCCTACAAGCAATGTGGTCATTATGTAGTAATAGTTTAAAAAAAGAAAAACCGGAAAATATAAAATCCTGACATTTAAAAAATATCTTCTTACTATGTTTTACCATGTTTCTTACTTTTTGAACATAAATTGTTTGAATATTTATTTGGTTTTCTGATCATCACTGTTTTATTCTTAAGGGCAACTCTTGTGTATTTTGGAAGATTTCTTAAATATATGAGTAATACCTTGAAATAGTAAGATCATACTTTTGTTAGGAAGCTGGTATAATCTGAGTCTATCCTCTCAAATTTGTTTCTCCAAGGTTGAATTATTGCTGGTTTATAAAGAATAATAGTAGTATCTTCACTGCCTACAGGTTTGGATATTAATTGAGGAAATATTTATACAACAGCTACCACAATCCTCCTATCAAGTTCTAAATAAGTTTGAGGTATTAACAATTTGTGTTTTCAACATTTCTGTTTCAGTTTTTCTACAATTAATCTTGTCAGATTTATTTCATGTTTTCTTCTCTACCACTCTCTTTAATTGACTTTTAATCTCATATTTTATATATTCCATATTTTATTTATAATCCAATATTTTATGATTAACTTGTGTTTCTTCCAGTAAATCTTTTCAAATACATGTTAATTACTCCTTTTGTCATATTTATAAAATATTCTCTTCTAATGTTACAGGATCTTGCATGGAATGTATGTGTTCTTGAACCTGAGTGTCAGGTGGGTCCTTACTGCATTTGTGCCTGCAAAGTGTCTGTATTTCTGAGACAGAGAGGTGAATAGCTGGCTTTATTTCCTGACTTTTCCCTTTATCTTTCCAATCCATAACAATCTTCTATTAGTTTAGGTAAAAATCTGACTTAATCTCTTATTTCCCATGCTGATGCAAATTTTATCTCTTTTTTGTGTCTTCACAAGTATCTCAGTAGAAAAATAGATAAAGAGAAAGCAAACATCAGTAGCTGTCTGCAATTTCAACCCAAACCTACTCTCTATATATGATCATGAAGGGGACAAAATAGAAGAGGTGTTAGATAATACTGCTTTCAACCTTCAAACAAGATTGACATTTTGTAAGAAAGACTTCTTTAACTTTGCCAGATAGCATAATTAATTTTTCTTCCCTACTGTTGTCATGGCAATGTGCTTTAACTGGCACTAGTCTATTGATCAAAGGTCTCTCATCACTCATCACACTGTGTCACAGAGCAGTGCAGTCCAAGGGCAGCATGCTGCCATTGTGCTGGAAAATAAGTCTGAGATTGTGCTCCAAACATATTCATTGTATGAATACTTACATCCTTTTGAATGTCAGTGTTGAAAATATATAATGCTAACTTTAATTTACATCCATTTAAATCAAATTACATCAACGGATGTTGTATTAATTTAATTCTAGAGTGTCAACATTAAATAAAAAATAATTCTTTAGAGGACTTGCAATAATGACCCTAACTGAGCATTCAACAAATATTACTTTTAAATATTTTTATTATCCTATTTGTGTAAAATTCATCAGATTTAGAGGAGAACTACATTAAAGAGAATTATCATTATTATTTCTTTCAAAGTCGGTACCCTTCTTGGTTCTCTACATATTGTAGGCATTCAACTGCTGTTTACTGAATTAGAAAACCAAGATTTTGGCTGTTGAATAAATTCTGTGAATAAAGTAATTGCGTCATGATAGAGCTGGAAGATAAGAAAATTAAAAGGAGATATAGATTCAACAGTGCTAATTAGAGGCAGTGTCACACTGGAGATGATCAGAGAAATTTCATCAAAAATACAGGTACTCTGAAATGAGGAGGATAATCACACCCCAAAATGAAAAATTAATCTGAAAGATGATACATGCAGATCAAGCCAAATATCTAGGTGATTGAAAAGGGGAAGAGGTTCTACCATTCTGCCTTTGCCCCTACCAACATCATGAGAGCATCTGAATAGCCTGAGGGAACCAACTAGCTCTGCAGAGGCCAGCCTTCTGGGATTGATTCCATATGCCATCTCCTCTCCATCATCATCCCCAAAACTAAGGAAAGCACCATCCCTGAAGGACCCTCTCCAGAGCCCACTACAGGGAAGGAAAGCCTTTCACAGGCTCTAGGCAGAGAGAAACCAAAAACAGAATTGTGCCATGGAATCTTCCAGCAGGGATGCACCAGGAATCACATTCCAGGTCAGAGGGGAAGGAACAGAACTGAATAGTTGTTCCAGAGTGAGCTCTTCCCTCTTGTTTCTAAAATATTAATAGGAAATCCTCAACCGTCAGGCTCCCTAAACCAAGCCTGGCAAGTGTTATCAGATTCTGCTGTAGAATCCTAAGATAAGAGGAATTCCTAAAACAAGAACAACTCAGGATCTGTACACAAAAGAAAAGACAGGACAGGCTAGATCAGAGAGTTTCTGGCAACAAATTAGCCAGAAAAAATCTGAAGCTAGAACATGGAGATTTCCCCAGCACAAAGGGAAGCAGGAGTCTTAGGACACTGGCAGAAGGTAAAGGAGAGCTCCGTGTCAGAGAATTTCACAACCTCTTCCTCTTAAAGGATGGGAAAAATTTTTTTCTAGATATTCCTCAGGCTGGGTAATATCTGGAATACACAAGAAAACAAAAAATTAGCCCCCAAATAAAAGACCCAATCAAAAACATAGGCAACTGAAATGAACAGACGCTTCTCAGAAAAAAAATACAAATGCCCAATAAATGAATAAAAAATTAACTTTGGTGGTCATTAGAGAAATGTAAATTAAAACATTAAAATTTCATCTTAGTCCAGAGAGAAGGGCAATCATCAAGAAATCAAATATTGTAATAACAAATGTTGGAGAGGCTATAGTGAAAAATGGAACCCCCTTAAATTGTTGGTGGAAATGTAAACAAGTACAGCCATTTTGGAAATCAATAAGGAGATTTCTCAAATAAGAAAATACGAACTCCATTTGACCCAGGTACCTCTCTTCAAGGTATTTTCCCAAAAGAGTTATAGACATCATAATACAGTGATACATGTATACCAATATTTATAGAAACACAGTTCATAATACCTACATCTTGCAAGCAGCCTGTGTTCCTGAACAGACAAATGGACAAATAAAATGCATTTTCTATACATAATGGAATACCACTCTGATATAAAGAAGGATAAAGTTTCTTATAGATAGGTAAGTTAATTAGATATCTTGTAGGTAGAGAAGTCCTGCCTGCAAAGAGCCAACATTGAAGACAGTCAAGACACACTCACTGAAGGCCAGCATCGTAAAAGAAGAAAAAGTACCACACCCACGTGCTTCCCCTAAGAATGAATATCAGTGTTTGATATTCTAAATAGGTATCAATGACCTGGGTGGGGGACCAAGATCTTACCCATCCCTTCCAGAAAAGGTCTCTGATGGAAAATCCTCGTATGCTTGATGTGTGACTTGCTTCCCCACTGGATTCCGCATCTAATCAATATTACCTAAGTAACTATATTTGTTGTAATCTCATTGGTTTATCATAGTTTTGCCCCACCTCGTGATTTCTCACTACATCAGTAATACCTAAGCAACTGTACTTGCAATCTTACTAGTTGATTATAATTTTGTCCACCTTGAACCGGCCTCACCTCATGGCTTTGTTTCATAAAACACCTTTGAGAACCAGGGTCCATGGCTAACCCATTTTCTCGCCCCTCTTCTGATTTTCTTAGAAGCTATGTTTCTCTCAATAAATTTTTTCTACTCTTAACCTCTGTTGTTGCTAGAATTCATTCTTCCATTTTAGAGAACACAAACTCTCACTTCAGATAACTAGCAGTTTTTGGGAGTTACATCTATTCCCCCTATATTAAGTTGAGGTATTTATAGGAAAATGGATGCACTTTGAAAATACAATGTTAAGTGAAGTAAATCAGACACACAAGCATAATTACCATATTATTTATCTCATAGGAGAAAGACAAAGTACAAATAAAGTAGACAAAAATAAGACTGATAAAGAAAGCAGAGAGATGCATCATTAAACATGTTAAGTACCTATACCTACTCCATAAGATAAATGAAAACATGGCGGACTACAAATATTTACCAATAAAAAACAAGAGAAAATAAAATGAGTCCAAAAATGAAAAGAAAACTGAATAGAATAGACATAACCCAGAGGAAAAAAATGACTACTGATAAGTTTAGTTGGAGATTGTGATTACTGTCAAAAAAAGTGAGTTTAAAGTTCAAACTTCAGAAATGGAGCCTATTATAATGAACAAGAAATAGAAAAATAAGTGAAACTAACCCCATGGTTAGTATCAGTATTTGGATATTGCTTGAAATTTCATTCTATATGAGAATGTAAATGTTATTGTACTTTTTATGCATATTTTCAGATATATCATAATACTGAACAAACATTTAGGCTTTACTATGAGAATATCAAAATATTTCTTACAGTAGTCCTATTGTAGACCGCTAAGCTAGTTAGAAAATATTATAAGGCAGTTAGGCAAGGCCTTCAGCACAAAAAACAAGTGAGACATAGTTACTGAAAGGTAAAGATTCAAAAAGGAAGAACTACTACATCCACATACTTCCTCTAGTGATGAATAGCAGTGATTGATATTCTAAACAGACATCAGTTAGCTTAACTGGGGACCAAAATCTCCCTAGCCCACTCCTTCTAGGGAAATCCTTCTTCATTCTAAGTATGCTTGTGACACGACCAGCCTCCCCATTTGATCTCCATTTATTCATTATTACCTAAGTGGCTATACTTCTTGTAATCTTATTGGTTGATCATAGTTTTGTCCCACCTCGTGATTTGTCATTGGTCAATATTATCTAAGCAAAGATACTGCTACTCCTATAACTTGACTATAGCTTTGTCCCACCTTGAACCCCCTCACCCCCTACCTTTGCTCAATCAAACAGCTTTGAGAAGTGAGGTGGGCAGTCGGATCCCCCTTCTGTCTTACACAGAAGCTATCTTTCTAAAAAATAAAATTTTCCTACTGTTAACCTCTGTTGTTGCTAGAATTCATTCTTCCATTTTAAAGAACACAAACCTGGAGTTTGAGATATCTAGCAGGTTGGGAGTTAAAATATTTCCTTTACATTATTTGGATTATTTTGCTTATTTGGATTAACTGGTGCCCTATATCCATCCTAATAACAGTATTATCCTTGAACAAACTGCTTTACCCATTGCAAACATGATCATTGTAAGTATTGAATATTTAGGGACAGCCCTTAATATCTTTAACTGACTTCCTATAATTTCACAACTCTGGGAGACTGAGGCAGAAAGATTCAAGCCCAGGCTAGAGATATACATCCACAAAATATATTTTTGCTGTAATAACTTTTATCAGTGGCATTTATAGAATCATTTGTGATCTTTTGCAGAACTATGTTATACAGTAGCATTCTTTCTGAATTTCTTCCCCCTTGTTGTCAAATTCTACTCCTATCGATGGTTATTACGAATTTGAAGTTATAAAGAAAATGCAAAGTTCAATGAAGTAGAATTTATGATTGGAAATGTCTAAATATGTTTGATATAGAATATTTATCTATATATCCTCTCATTGAAAGAATAATGGAGCATTATTTGGATACTTAGGCCTCATATATTCCTTAGTACAAGAAAGTACCAAAAGAAGGTTTCTGATAAATATAAAAAATGCATTTCATTAATTACAACCAGAAATATTAATTAGTTATTTTTATTATGTTGTAAATTTTAACAAATTAAGAATATTAATGATTAGTACTTTGTTTTTACATATACAAGTTAAATTTTAGTAATATCCTTTAAAATAATTGTCATTTTACTATACATTAACATACGCATGTATTGATGTATGCTATAGCTTTAATAACAGAAATGAATTTTCCTTTTCAGAGCTGGTTTGAATTTGAATTTTAGGTATACAATACCAAACTTCTAGTAATGAACCAAATAAATATATTATACTAGAGAAAGAGATGTTAATGTCATTTTATAGTTGTATTAAATCTGATACATTGAAATTTTAAAATTTGTAAACATTTGTATGACACCTTTTGAATAATATAATTGTAACATTATATACTTTAAGAAAGATTACTGTAATTTATACAATGGAAATATAAATAAGGAATTTTGGACTATTAGTGTCATTATTTACATTATTTTCCAGAAAGTGAAGAGACTAAAATTTACCTTACCATATATTAATTTGATAAGGGTAAAATAAAGCTTTTATTTGTCTCTTTTTATTGAAAATTGGGTGAAGAAGAAACAGCATCTTCTTGCTAACCAATAGGACGCACTGCCTCATCCCAAGGTTATTCTGCATGATTTAAAAAAGAAGGAATAAGAATTTGTACAGATTATGCAAGCATCCCTTCGGCAATGAGAGCATTTATAAAATAATTCTAAAATGGAATTGAAGATCAGGATACTCTCCACCCTAAAGTTCTAACACTTTATACAGCTCCTACAAACTGAATTTACGGAGAAAAGAAGAGGAACAAAAATAAAGATTCATTTTTTGATAGATAAACTTGGTGGGATTATGCTTGCTTTGGCAGAGCATGTAAAATAACTGCAGATAATATGGTTCACTGTGCAGTTCTACCCAACTCCCACAGCTAGCTCTGGAATCACAAACATAGTAACAACTTCCCCAAAATTAAACCATTAGCAACACTTAGATCCCCCAAGGTACTGAAGAATCCTGGGAGATCAAGCGCTTTCTGTGGAAGGACAAACAGAATCACTTGATTTTGATATGTGAAAGAAGTGTGACCTAGACTTCTTTTCAAATTTCTATTTTGTCCTTGCAATAGAGGATACCACTTTAAACCACAACAGGGGAGCTGTTGATCACTCTAGATGCTGATGCCTGTGGGGCACTGATAGATGCTTCATATATCTTTTTCAAATGACATTCTTGATATTTGCCCACAGGGTCTCTGGATGCATCCATTAAATTTTTCAATTTTTGTTTAAAAGCTCAAAATAATATATTTTGTTTCACTCCCCTTCTAGCATTGGTACAGTAATGATTTCCTCATAGTTTGCTCATATTTCCACAATGTTGACTTTTTAAAAAATATAGGTATCATTACACCTGTATTAGAAACATTTGTTAGAGAGGTCATATTTGCTAGTGAATTTGCAATGGTTGAGCATGACCTCCGGAAAAAACATAATCATAACAATGGAATAAGAGCCCAGGTGATCTGCATTTTAGATGAATATCTCAGAAAAATTTTATGTTCAATAAAGGTTTATACAAACTACTTTATACCTTTCTAATAATTTGTGAGAAGCTTTTCCGGATGCTGACTTTTATTTGCTTCTTGAGTTAATTGTTTTCTCAACACTCCTTAAAAAGATGGGAAATGTTAGAAAGGATGCAGCATATGCATGGCACTTCCTTTGTAAATTTACAAAATGAGATAGTGCTTTATACTGTGTTTAAATTTATACTGTATAGAATAACTCTTTTCAGCTTAGAGCTTTCTTAGGTGTTCTCTTGATTCCTATTGTTGAAAACCGAGATTATGCTTTTGTGATACTATTTCCAAATACACAAATTTAAATAACTAGGCAGCCCATTTTCAGAAATCTATCATTCATTTCTTTTATTCAGTAATGCAGATTGGATCCAGGGTGTTCTACCATTGAGCTATATCCACAGTCCTTTTTTTATTTTGAGATACTTTCTTTATAAATTGCTCAAGCTAGCCTTGAACTTATGATTGTCCTGTCTCTGCTTCCAAAGAACCTGGAATTACAGGCTTATGTTACCACACTAGGCTCTAAGCTTACACCAAGAAATATCAGTTGATCACAACATAATGAGTGTAATAGAAAAGTATGTATGATGGCACATTCATAGACCCCCAAGTTTAACTGAATGCATGTATTACTTTCCAGCAGGATTTGATTAACTGGGGAAGCGAAAGAATTAGGTTGGTAATTAAATATGAGAGAAAAGTAGGGTTTCAAAAGGAAAAAAAAATGAATCTTTTCACAATCACCTAAACAGCAAGGAAACTAATAAGTAATACTTAAAAGTACAGAAGAATCACATGGCCATTTCCATTTAGTTATTAAATGTTTTAAAAACGTAGTTTATCAACCAAAATTCACTTGCAGGAAGTGAAAAGACAGGAAGCAGAATGACATTTATTGATATTCTATTTGTATCCACATCTGTAGATTTAATTACTGAATCCAGTATTATGAAATCCATTAGAAATCCTGAATAGCAAGTGGTTTATTCTGAACCATAATGTAATTTTAAAGCCTGTGCTTTTTGGATGTTTTGGCTTACCATCCTTATGTGGATAAGGCTTCCATGTCCTGGTCATTAGCTGTCTGTACTGATTGTACTACTCATATGTGTGTTTAATTCCCTGCACTCCAGAGTGTCTTCAGCTTTCTTTTTGTTATTAAAATGTGCCAATCCTTTTCCAAGATTTCTCTATTTGCTCTTTCTTTTGACATCCTCATAAAGTGAGTCTCAGTTCAAAAGTCGCTTCCTTGTGGCTGGGGCTTTAGCTCAGTGTTTCTGCTGCCTGCCTTGCAAGTGCAAGGTCCAGAGTTCGATCCCTGGTACCAAAAAAAAAAAAAAAAAAGTTCCTTCCTCAGAGGTCTTCCCTCACCAGTCTCACTATCTAAACCCTCTAATTCATCTAAATTTGTACCACTGAATGCTGCTTTCTATGCAGTATGTATCAATGCTAGGAATTCTTAGTTATAGAAATTTTTATTTTTGATCTCCACACTATACAATGTAAGCTCACTTAAGATGTAAAATCACAATCTTCATGTTCTTAGGAATGAAAATATCTCTCATTCACTCTCTCTGTTTCTGTCATTCCTTTCTGTTTTATTCTGAATAGATAGGAAAGACACTGAATAGAGATAAAGACTGATTTATAACTGATGAATTGATTTTTTGATGATTTCCTTTGTTAAGGAATGTAAAATAAATAATTGTAAAACACAATGAAATTATGATACAATTAATAATTGAAAACATTGCACATAGTGTGGGAAACTAACTTTCTACTCAGTAAGGCAGAGGCCAGAGGGCTGAATGATAAGGGAATAAGAGTAATTAAGCATATAACTCATTTCTGCAGTGTTTTTCTGTGATTTATTTTACTTTAGCCTTATAAGAGCACCATGAAGCTGAGAATTCTTTGTTTATCTTTTCTTTTCCTTTTTTTTTTAAATAGAGAGGTTAAATGGCATCTCAGTTCCCAATTCCAGGGCTAAGAGGTTTCCTAAAGAAGACAGAATCTGTAGAAATTATTCCCCTCTTTTGTTAGATTTTCAGAAATATGAAACTATTCTTAATTAGAAAAATTGGGACACTACAAAGCTTTAAAAATCTGCTATTGTGGGTACTTGCAATGATTGCTGAAATTATTACAGATTAACTGGCTGAAGTAATTAAATTTTGTGTATTTAAATATAGTCATACATAGCATAGAAAAATCACAGAGTGGAAGCATTTTTCAACAACATTTTCTAACCTGATTTTACACAGGAATAAACCCACATTTGCACATTTTATACGTGTAGATAATTTTTATAAAAGTGTTCGGGAATCACTTCTACATGTATCATTCTGTGTGTAAGGCCTGGCCCACTGAACATTAAAATATCTCCTGAGATAATATAGCTTCAGTTATTGAAAGCTAGAGATTAAAATAATCTCAGATATTACACATGGAAATTAATAAATTCACCGTCTCTCAGTGATTCTTTTTTTTTTTTTTTTTTTTTGGTACCGGAGATCGAACTCGGGTCCTTCCGCTTGCGAGGCAGGAGGCAGAACCACTGAACTAGATCCCCGGCCCTCTCAGTTATTCTTTTTCTTCTGGGGGGCATTCGCTGTGCTCTGATTTTCACTCATTACAGCATTCCAGAAACATTTAGGCCCATGACGAAAAACTTGAGAGAAGATTACTTAGACACAGCGAATCTTGTACAGTAAAGGGGAAGCTGAAGGTCAAAGAGTAAATTAGATTGGTGTCTTGTTCTTGTTTGAAAACAGAAATTTTAGTTTTGCTGACAGAGTAGAAATACATGGACTGTTAAAAGGACATTATTTTAAAGTAGAATGGACTTACAAAGAAATGCAGGTAAAAGGAAAAGTTCAGTGAATATTATTTTGGAAATTATCCATTTTAAATAGAGAGACTATGAACCTAAGCATTTGTCTTATCTTCTGCTGAAATGGAGGGAGTGATTGTTTCAACTAGGGGAAAACCACAAACTAATCTAAATATAAATTACTGCATGACAATGGTTTAAGGACAGAGATTCAATATGATGAATCTAAGTCTGGAGCTCTCTATATAAAGCCAACCTTTGTGTATAAAATTAATAACATGAGTATTTCATTCAATTGAATTTTAAAACACTTGTTATAGTTTAAATCTGTATATCTCCCCAAAGCCTCACATGCTTATTGCTGGGGTTTTTTAGAGACAGGTGGATCTAGGATTTGCAAATCTATATTAAGGGTGTGATAATGGTATTAAAGCTCTGTGGTACTGGATTAGTCCTCTAATTGGTTTATCAGAGTTCTGAGTGTAGCTAATGAGAAGCACCACATTGTAGCCTGGATGGAATAAAAGGTAATGGGAGGTTTGCTGCTGTTGATTTTTCCTGCTGCTTTCTGTCTGCCATGCCATGAATGCTTTTTTCTCTGTGGTCCCCCTCTGCCATGGTATGCCTTGAAGTCAGCCAACTATGGACTGAAACCTCTACAAACTGTGAAACAAAATAAACCTTTCCTCTTTATAAACTGTGGGTGTTGGGTATTTTGTCTCAGCAACAAGAAATGCAACTAAGATAACACTTGTTTCAGCATTTTATAGCAAAATGAAATCATGCGTTTAAAAATGAGGAAATTTAACAAATAACCAGCATGAGGAGAGTCTCAATACTCAAAGGGAAAATATTATCCAATAATGATAACCATATGTGTCTAAAAATCTAATTAGGAAAAATATTAATGGACAATTTTAGTTATATAGCTCATATACAAAATCTTGCTGTAATATACAAAACACCTCTTTATTTTCCATTTCACATTTGTGTCTTGTTTTGTGTTTGTGTCTTGAAATAAGGAATGTACACTCCTCGATATGGGAAAATTATACTTGTCCTTTTGCCATGTACTCTTTCGAACTTTTTTAGTCACTTTCAATCTTATAAAATGTTTGCGTTATAGAAAAACTCCATGAAAGATTATACAAATTTTGCATTTGAGCAGTGACCTAGAATTACTTTTAAAATAGCATTCACTGTAATGAAATGCCACAGGGGCACTCAAAGTTTCAGTTTTAGAAAATTACAGATTGCATGGCATTTAACAGGCTTTGTCTAAATAGGCCACAGATTTGGAAAAAAAATTATTTTCAACAGGGATAACCTTGATGATGTACTGAATTTCATTATTAGCAAAAACCTACTAGCCCCTGTGAAGTCTTGGGGAGTTGAGCTAGAGCTGTCTCGATGGTCATAAATGGATTGAAAATCAGAATAATAAGTTTATGGTGGCAACCTGGAGAGATGAGAAATTATCACAAGTAGAATAGAAGGAAAATCAAAGGGTACAAGGGATGTAAATAAACCAGCTATCCCAGATATCATGGATAAAGCATCCTAGTCAAATAACATCAAATGCAGGAGAAACAAAGAGCAGGTAAGAAAAGAAATAGGAAGTGAAGAGAGAGAAAGTAACATGGAACTTGAATAAAAATTCTTCAAAATTTTATTATAATTCTGAAATAAACCACGACAGGGACAGGAACAATTTCTTCTCTGGGTGTTACCTGAAACCTAAAGAAATATGTAGCACACAGACTTTGGTCCAATTTATTTGAACCAAATAAATTTTGGTCCAAAATTTATTTTCTGTCTTTCAATCTTATAAACTCTCACTTTCTCAAAATTCTCTGTGTGTGAGGCAACTAAACTAATAACAAAGAAACCTAAGATCTTTCCATAAGAGAGACAAGAAATAAGCAGAAATGATGATTAATTTTCCATGAAAGTAAAATAGGACCTTACTAAAAGCAAATTTTAAAAATTTTCCTTAGAATTATAAGGGTCAGGATAGATTTTCTGCAGTATTTTTTGGAAGCATAGCAACTATATTCCTGCCAACAGAACCAAGTAAGTTTGCAGGAAAGACATAAACCATTAATTTTTATATATTTTGAAGAATCATTACTTTTGTAATGACAGCAATAATATTTATCACAAGCAAAACAAAATTATAAGCATTCAAAGTTTGAGAATAAAAAATATTATGAAATACAACTTCAGAGTAGCACAATCTTATTTGTTAAAAATTCTTATAGTTTTGTCACTATTACAATTAGAAGATTTATATGCATATCTGTTCCTAAGAGAGAGAATAAAGAGAATTCTATTAACCTTTTTTAAATGTTAAATTTTTATGCAGCCAAGAGTTACCAAATTATGGTCATTATATTCTTATTGATTCTACTAGAATTTTTTAAAATTTATAATAATCTTTTGGAAGTTCAGGTATACCACCATATCATTGCTGAAACTTACATCTTTTTGTTCAATGTTTAAGACAATTATTTTCATTTTTCTCTTTTAGTGAATCCATATTAATTAGAAAACAGTAGCTTTAGTGTTCATCTCTATGTGGCTTCTTTTTTCTTTTTTGTTTTTTGAGACAGCAATAAAATACCTTTTCCACCTTCCATTACTAAAAATCATTGGGTAGGACAGAAAATAAGATGTTCTCTTTTCTTACAGATAAAAAGGAAAGGTGGATATTTCACATGGTCTGGGGTTTTGAAACAGACTGAGGCCTTTTTATGCTATTGTTGTGCCTAGCACACTGTTAAACTTGTCAAGATGTTGGGTGCTAACCTAAGTGCAATTCTGCATTCACCTTTTTAGGATGTTGTATATTTTTAAAAATTCTTTTATTGGTACATTTTAGGTATTCAATACATTTACATTTATCATTGCATGCTTGTACCTGTACATGATGTATCTTGTTTCTTATTTTTTTCCCCATTACCTGTGCGCCCTTCACCCCCTACACCCTTCCCTATTTATATAGATTTTATTTCCATTATTTTTCTTTTCTCATAATTTTTCCTTTCCCTTCTTTCCTTTCCCTTTCCCTTCCCACCAACCCTACACCTTTGGACTTTTTCCTATTTCAAATTATCAATTATTTGTTTTAATCATTTTCATCCTTATTTACACTTTCAGTTTCTCACAGTAGAGAAACTATGCAGTATTTACACATGTGTCCTATTTATTTCATTTAAGAGTATGGCCTCAGTATGCATCCATTTAGCTATAAATGTCTCTAGTTTCTCATTCTTTATGGCTGAGTAGTACTCTATTTTATTAAAAAGCCCACATCTTCTTTATCCAGTTTCCAATCGATGGGCACTTGGGCTGTTTCCAAGCTTTAGCTATTGCAAACTGTGCCGCTATAAATGTGGGTGCACATATATTGCTGTGGTGTGATTCTTTTAATTCTTTTGGAAAGATACCCAGCAAGGGAATAGCTGGGCCAAATGGGACCTCTAGTCCTAGTTCTTTGAGGAATCTCCATACGGATTTCCACAGTGGTTGCACCAGTCTGCACTCCCACCAGAATGTTGGATATTGAGCTGACAGCATGCCCTCCTCAACTGAAGCACAAGCCATGAGAAGCTACTGGTGCATGTCTGCTAGTTCTGCCAAATGGAAAGAATCAAAGGAGGTAGATGCCACATGAGAAATTAATGCTATTGCTATCTTTTGTGTTATCGTCTTCCTTCAATGGAATAAAAATCCAGTATTAATTAAATTAATGTTTATTGCTATAAAAGATCAATAACCAAATTTTTGAGGATCAGTATAATAGTTTCTTACATCTTATTCAAAAAGTTCAAAGTCTCCCTTAGTGACAGGCTGATGGATGTGCTTCCGATTTCCATGTTTGGCTTCCCTGATTGACCCAAGCAGAGTGGAAGATTTTCTGTTCATTGTAAGTTCCTGATTTACTCATTGAATAAACATTTATTGAAGCCTAGCATTCTAATTATCAGAAAACATGGATGCTGGAACACAAGATAAATCTTAAGAAATCTTGACGCTTTTTATCAATGTCATTTTGAATGAAAGTTATCAACACTATTAGTTGTGCAATTATAGATATGATTATAATCCTAAGAGATCATAAAAGGAATTAAAACACTTTTATCCAGTTCTGAAGGAAATCTTCACTAATTTAATATAATTCTGGATTAATATGGTTTTCTAAAATCTTCCAGGGGCAGAATGTCTACAACTTATTTTTAAAGAGAAGACCCTTATGTATGTTATATATCTGGGATGTTTCACTTCTGATCTAGTTTGCATATGGTATAACACCAGGTATTTTCTCTAGTCCCCAAAATCCTTAAAACATACCAAGAATTACATCTGAGTGTCTCTTGGTAATTTTTCTTTTAGTAGCAATTGCTGTCAGTCTCTCAATATCATAATCACGCAAAAGTGAGCAACTGGAAATTGAATTTGGAGACTATGTAAGGAACATATTCAATTAGTTCAAGTTGTTGTTAGGAAACATATGTTCAGCTTTCAGGTTATGTGAACAAATGAGGATAAATGAGAAACTGAAAGAAAACAAACTAGAGTGTGTTTTTAAAGAAACAATATTACTAAAGAGCATATGTTTTCTATTAAACAAAAGCAACCAACCTTTGCCTGAAATTGGAAAGTAATGAAATACAACAAAACAACTTTGTGAGAAGCAATGAATACAGTTTAATGAATTGGTGTGAAGAGGGAATAAAAGATTTTATCCTAGCAACGATATCCTAGGTACAGAAAGTTTAAAAAAAAGATAAAGAAGAAATTGCATAGGTATTTGATGATGGTGTTTATTAAATTGCTTTCCTGTATCTGACAAGCTTTACAAAAATGTCTCCAACAGAATAACTATTGAAAGCCAAATGAAATGCATTATGAAATATGATTGTTCACTTGGCATGCAGTTATAATCTCAGGTGGAATTCAGGCAAAATTGCGGGATTCAAAGTAAAATTTTCATTTGCTACAATTTGATGATTGTGATTAAAGAACAATACAAATTTTCTCTTTGACATTTCATTTTTCCATTCGAAAAGCAGACTACTGCAATTTTTTTTCATTTTCCCCTTTACTATAATGCCATCTATGTATATACGATCTCTCTCACTTTTTTGGGGGGGGGGTTGGGGGAGCTTTAACTTTATTTGCTTAAAATGGGTCTGACTGGGGCTGAATTTCAGTAGGTGTGTTCAATAAAATTTATGGGAGACCGCCAAGTGCATTTTGAAGGAAAAAAAGGTAAAACAAGGTTGCCTCCCTCCCTCCCTCCATTTTGACTCTTACACTGAAAGCAGCCTGGTGTCATCAATCTACTCTGTGCACCGTCCCTCACTCCTACCACAACAGCAGCTGCGTGTACACATCAACAGTTCTGTCCCATCCACCACATACATCTGTTTCGTAGACTGGCTGCCGCCTGGTTCAGGAATCAGTCAGGAAGGCCAGTTAGATGGGAGAAACTCAATTTGTTCTACTGGTGAGTAAATCTACAACAAACCCCTTTTTCCTATTTTCTCATTCATATAAACACTATCCTGGGTGGTTATGGTGAGGGAAATATCATTTTGCTCCAAAACTAATAAATATGACTACCACATAAGGTCTTCATGAAGCGCAAAGCTTTTGTTCCATCAGTTTCTCAGAATCCCGACTAATGAACTAGTATCATCCCCTGCCATTGTCTCTGGATCATGACTGGATAAATTCGATCTTTTTTTTAAAAGTAACAAATTCACAATATATTATATTTGGAGAACTATTTGTGTTACTAATGAGGGCTCATCTGTATTTTAAAGACATATGGAGATTCTTAAGTGAAACAAACAATAGACTTGTAACTAATAATGATTATTCCCATAGTCACACCTATAATTTTAAAATAGTTCATCTGAAGTGAATAATTGCATATTTTTCTTTGGAATGTTCTTTTGAACACTTTTAACACATTATGCCATGTGGTAATAAAATAAACTACCCTATCAGTTAGTTGTTAATACTTTCTATTCCTTAGTAGATTATTATTTCTTTGAAAGAGAAAAATTCATCCTTATTATATGTACCACAACACTCAGGACATTGTCCAGCACCTAATACAATAGTTGTTTGGCTATTGTCTTGAAAACATGAACACATTCTAAATTTTGAAGTTATCATTCTTGGTGTCTCAAAACAAATAAATCTTGAATTGTGTCAACAATTTTCTGACTAGCGGTAGGAATTGTTGGAAAACTAGTTGGAACAGGTTGGGAATGAAGCCACAATGGTGCTGGTCTCCCTTTCAACACTTTTTCCAAGTATCTTCATTGTTATTTGTTTAAAAGGGACTCTAGATACAGATTAAAAAGAATTATATCAATTCATTATAACTTATGGGACCCATAAATAGTAATGTATTACATTCTGTTACCTTTCAAAAAGTCATGATTTTAAAAGTTCTAAAGTCAAGGACAGTGACACATGTCTGTAATCTCAGCACTGAAGAAGTTTAAGTGAGGTGGGTCACTATTCTGAGCACCACCTGGGCAACTTAGTGAGACAGTCTCCAAGTAAAAAATAAAAAGGATTGGCAATGTAGATAAGTGAAAGAGTCTTCCGGGGTTCGATTTCCAGTAATATAAAGAACAGTCTGACCTTTCTTTTCTCTCTAGAATTCATACAATCAATAAAGAATTATTCTGTGACTAGTTGTAGGCACTGTTTTAGTTTGGGGCATAACGATAAACATAATAGGCTTTGAGCTACTGAAAAATTAATAAGTTATATAGGTGAAGACAATACATAAATATATGCTATATCAAATGCTAATGAGTGTTATAGAAAAAAATTAAAGGATAAAAGGGGTTCTTGATTATTACATATAATCAACAGTTTGAAAGTTTATAGTATTTATCAGTGAATTCCATGGAAATATTTATTTTTTCAAGAAATAAAGGTACTTAGAAGGGCAGAGATAGATAACTGATTTTACTTTGACTACATTTTAAAATATTCTGTAGGTACATGCCATTAAAAATAAAATTTGTTCCTTTGTTTAGTGCTCACCACACAACCTGTTTATTATCCTTTCAACCAGGTTGCGTCATTCTTATTTCCATCTAGTAAAGAAAACTAGACCTCCTACTCAGTAGCAAGGAAATAGGAATCATCAAATGTTTAAACTCTGTCTGCTAGTGTTTGTGGCATTTTAGGAATCAGAAGCACCAAGGATATAATTATAATTTTATTTAAAGCCATCAACAGACATGAGTTCTATTTATAGTTCATTTAAACTCAATTTGGTAGCCTACTATTTGATTAATTACACAGCTTTCAGATCATTCAAGAGTCACTGTTTCAACAGCAACAGTGTAAAGTTGTTATTTCATCCATGTTTACATAAAGCTATTTGTAGTCCAAATTAATATTCTGAAAAATAACACAAATTAAAATTATTTCTACACATATGGTTATTTACATGACAATACATGAGCAAGGAAGCGACAGTATTTTGTGGAGAGAGGTCAGTTTTTGTTAACTAGATGCTCATTTAAAGAAACACTTGAAAAAGTGCAATCAAAAATAAAAATAATTTCAGCAGTGAAGTATGTAAGGCAGTTTTGAAAAATTGCATGTTTTCAAAAATAGGTACAGAGATAACTATGAGATTTCTTACTTCATGCACAGAGCTCTTCCTTGGCTGCCTTACTGTGATTAAGGAATCTCTACAGTCTAAAGGAGTGATTATTAATCTAAGTATCTACAAGTCATAATATCTTACTTAACAATGTAGTGCAATTATATGTAAATTCATTTGATACTTTTAACTTTATATGAAATAGTAATAAAAAGTATTCATTAAAATTATCTGAGAGGAGCAATTAATTGTAGTACATTAAGCAAAGTATCTTGGTTAGTGAATTGGTATCAGAATGTGTTAACTTAGTAAATTTGATAAAACATTTGCAGATTAAAAAACCATAAAAACAAAACTGTTTTACACTGACCATTTTTTTCTCACCCCAGTGTAAGCCAGAAACCGACAAGAGAAAGCCAGGAAATCCTGTGACTTTAGATACTAACATAATTTTACTTCTGACTTTAGATACTAATATAATTTATAATTCAAAAAATAAATGAAAATCATGCTATCCTTAGTATTTAATTACCCTGAAAATGATGAGAAAAATTGAGTACAAAAAGCTAAAACAATATTCTGAAGCAAAAGCTGAAATTATATGAGAAATATAAACAAAATATAAGTGGATATAATAATATAAGGGTAGAAATAAAAGAAAGAAAAAGTAATGCAGTAAAAAAATGGTGATTCTTTGAAAATACTAAATAGACAAATTTCCTGTCATAACAATGACCAAGAAAACAGAAAAAATTAGAAAGAGGCAAACATCAGGGCCTAATACATTGAATAAAAGGGTGAACAAACCTATATGCATTCCAGAGATTTGTCAGATAGATTGAATTACTGAAAAAAAAAAAATCAAACAGTTCCTGGAGCTGAAAAATATAAAGAACAAAAAGCTTTTAATATAACAGGTAGTAGCAGTAGAACTGATCAAGTAAGAGAAAGAATCTATGTATTCAGATTATTTGAAAATGTATAGTCAAAGAAAAAAGAACTCAAACAAATGAAGAAAGCTTTTAGATTTAGTGGACAGCATCAAAAGAACAAATTTTCTAGTCTAGGTATTAAAGAAGAGGAAAACAAACACAAAAGGATAGAAATTTTGTTTGAAATAATAATATTAGAAAACCTTTCAAATCCAAAAAATGTAAAACAGAAAGTTCACAGATCTCTAATCAGACTTAAAACAAACAGGACTACTGCCAAACATACTAACCAAATTTTCAAAAGTCACAAAAAAAGAAAGGATCTTGAAAGCAGCAAGAGAAAAGAAGTAAACAAAATATAAGGGGCTCCCATTACAGATAGAATCAGATTTCTCAGCAGAAACCTCAAAGGCCAGAAGACATTGACATGTTATTTTCAAAGTGCTGACAGAAAGAAACAAGAAGAAAAACCTTGCTAACCAAGATCATTACCCTGCCAAGTACTCCTTCAAATATGAAGAAGATAGACTTTCCCAGACAAATAAAAGCTGAAGGATTCATTACTAATAAATAGACTTGCCTAATAAGAATTGCTAAAGGGAGCTCTTTCATGTGAAGGAAAATAATGCAAATGAGTAACATGAAAACACCTGAAAATAGAGAACTCACTGGAAAAATACAACTTACAAGTGCTGGATAAAACTGCAATATTAGATGTAAGTTACTTATATATTTAGTATGAAGATTAAAAGTCATAGCCAGGAAAATTAGGTCAAAGAAAGAAAAACAAATACACTCAAGTTGAAAGGAAAACAGAATTTTTCCCTGTTTGCAGACAATTATATTATATATGAAGACTCCACCAAATAATCAGAACTAATAAATTAATCCAGTAAAGCCATAATATATGAAATAAATTTAATTATACATACATATCAGTAAGATTTCTATACACTATCAGCAAACTAACTGAAAAGGGAAATTTTAAACATCATTCACAATATCTATAAGAAAGAACTTTATAAGTTTAATCAAGTGAAAATTCTCTTCACTGAAAAATATAAAGTATTAATCAAAGAAATTGAATCAGACATAAAAAGAGTAAATAGCTATTTATATATTGGAAATATTAAAATGTGATATTACCAAAAGTAATCCACAAACTCAATCCAATCCAATTTCAATTCCAATTACATTATTCATAGAAATAGAAATGAAAAAAAATTCCTGAAATGTGTATGGAATCACACAAGACTCTGAAGTAATCTTGAGCAAAAAGAACAGATCTGGAAGCATCACACTACCTTATTTCAAAATATACTACAAAGTAATAATAAACAAAGTAGGAGTGTGCTGACATAAAAATAGAGCAATTGAATAGAAAAGAAAACCCAGATATGCACACCTTCACAGCCAACTGATTTTCTACAAAAATGCTAGGAACACAAAATGGGAACAGGAATGTCTCCTCAACATATTTAGTTGAAAACACTGGATATATACATGTAAAGGAGTAAAAGTAGTCCTTTATTTCATACTATAAAGACTAACTCAAGATGGACTAAAGATTTACATGCAATTACTGAAATTTTGAAACTACTTGAAGAAAACATAGGGTAAACTTCCATAACACTGGTGTCAATAAGCCATCTTAAGATATAACATCAAAAATATAGACAACAAAAGAAAAATTATCAACTTGATTACGTACATGAATCTAAAACAGATTCTGAATGGTAAAGGAGATAATGAAGTGAATAAACAGACAATGAATATAATTGCAGAAATACTTTTAGATTACAAATTTGATTAGAGTTAATATTAAAAATATATTTTAGATAACTCAAACATATCAATAACAAAAACCAAATAACCCATTTTAAAAATTGGCAAAGACTGTGACTAGATATTTCTCAAGTGAAGAGATGCAGATGGTCAAAAAGTATGTGAAAAAATGCTGACCACTAATTATTAGGATATGAAAATTAAGACCACAAGATATCACTTCAAACCTGTTAGAACTGTCACAACACAAAAGGTAAGTGATAGCAAGACATGGAAAAGAAGAATACTGGCACCCTATTGATGAGTATGTAAATTAGTAAAACCATTCAAAAAAAAAGTCTGAAGTTTCCTCAAAAATGAAAACAGAGTGACAATGTGACCCAGAAATTCTAATACTTGATATATTTTCAAAAGAAAACAAAGCAATGTCAAACAGGTACCTGCATTATCATGTTCATTACAGTATTAAGTGCAATAGACAAGATAAAGGAACAACTCAAGTCTCTATCAACTGATAAGAGGATGAATGAAATATGGTACACATACAATTGAATAGTATTCAGCCAAGAAAAAGAAGAAAATGCTATCATTTGTCAAAACATAGATGAATCTGTAGGAAATAAACCAGGCAAAGAAAGATAAATACCACATGATCTCACTCACATGTGGAACTTAAAAACAGTTAATCTCATGTGTTATGGCTTGTATCTAGATGATCTCCCCCGAACCTCATGTGGTCAAAGGTGGGAAGTTTTCAAGGTGGCTTGATTAGGGTGTGTGAATGTGGGTTAGGGTGCGATGTTGGGATAAGGGAAGCTCCAATCTGGGTGTGGGGGGCATCAATCAATAAGCTTTCAGTCTGGATGGAATATAAAACAAGAAAGGGAAAGCTTCTGCTGCTTGCTGCTTTGCTGCCTTCTGCCTGTCTTACTTCAACTATTTCTCTCTGGAATGCCTCTCTGCCATCTGCTCTCCTGCCTTGGAGCCAACTAACTATGGAACCTCTAAAAACTAGGAGCTGTAAATAAACCTTTCCTCCTTTAGCTTTTCATTTTGTGTATTTTGTCTCAACAACAAGAAAAGTAACAAAGACATCATGTAAGTAGAGAGCAGAACAGGAATTACCAATATCTGGGGGTGTGGGTTGGGGAAATGGTGATCAAAGGACACAAGTTAGATATGCAGAATAAATTCAAGAGATATACTGACCAAAATAGTGACAATACTTAGTAACAATATATCACATTCCTGAAAAATACTTATACAGTGGTTGTAAAGTATTCTCACCACAAAAATGGAAACTGAGATAATACTTATGTTAATTAGGTAGATTTATTCATTTCAAAATTTACATGTAGTTCAAGACATGTTGCACATAAATACATATAAATTTATCTGTCAATTTAAAAAGTAATATTAAATATACAATATTAAGTAAAGTTGCAATACACACGTTCATTGTATCCTTTATATCTATTAATAGGATTAATATTACTCTTTTTATTAATACTTGCCTGAAAAATAAAAGCATAAATATATAAAAGAAAAATACAAACAATTTATGAGACAATTTTTACGTCACATAACTGAAAATAGATTACAAAATTGGGCAAACAGAGTGATGGATATAACTATTTCTCTAATTATTTTCCTCAAAATTAAAATGTTCTAACTGACAAGAATGAGAATCAGTAGAGATTGAGTGTATTCTTCCCAACTCTCCCTCCTTCCAGCTTCAGCAAGCATAGAAGCATGGGTATGCTGTCGCTTTTCCTTCATCCCTGAGCATGCATAACACAGAGAAAACTTGCTTAACTGGTCTGAATGTAGAAATATAAGTAAAATAACCTTATGTAAAAATAACCTAGAACAATTTTAAGGCACTGAAATTTTGGAGGTTTCACTGTAATAGGATAATCTAACATATCCAATTGCTATTGACTCCTATTCTGAATATTCAAATACATAATACTGTCTTAGTGATTTTTTTTAGTGAATGACAAAACAGCTATGTTTAAGG
The DNA here is from genome assembly GCF_053883595.1 of Heterocephalus glaber. Taxonomy (NCBI): domain Eukaryota; kingdom Metazoa; phylum Chordata; class Mammalia; order Rodentia; family Bathyergidae; genus Heterocephalus; species Heterocephalus glaber. The sequence goes on along the minus strand of NW_028258320.1, from coordinate 32,737,982 downwards.
CTAGACAAATGATCTATGTTCTGTAGAAATAAAATATTTGGTAACACTTTCACTAGTAAAAATATGGAATGCAAATAACACATAAAAATTGTAATTTCAGGGGAAAAATTAGATTTAACAAAAATGCAGGGAACTCAGTAATATTTTAATTTCTGATGTACAAAAAATAAAACAATATAGTATAGATTTCATTTAGATTATAATATAATATTGTTATCAACAGTTTTTATAATAATCGATCATATAAATATTTACGGAAAAGAAAAAATTATTGTTTGACTGCGATTTAAATTTCATTTGTAGTCCAGGATTTTACCAGGAACTCTCATGAGGCAAGGTGCAGATGCAAAATAGAAGCACAAATATATATCATTTTACTATTAAAATTATTTGACTAGATTCCAGGAGGAACCTGAAGCTAGAAAAGGGAGCAAAACACTAGTTACTTTTAAAAATATGAAATTTTCTCTAAAAGGATGGGGAACTATGACAGAGGTGAACTACATTTTAGAAAGATCCCATTGATGCCTATTTCAGAACAAAATACAGGGTAATGGCAAAAACAGAGATCAGTTTCAAGGCTATTCAAATGTTGCAGGTAAGAATATTGGTTTAGACTCAAGGACGTAGAATACATTTTATAATCTTTTCAAAAGATAGTGCGAGGAATATAGACAAAGCCAGGATAACACTAACATTTATGACTGAAAGAAATAGAAAGATGAAAAATTCATTATCTGAGATGGAGAAAATGGAAGACACCTGTAATTTAAGATCCTCTTTAGACTTCCAAATCTTTGGTTCAGAGGGAAGACTCCAATTAAAGACAAATGTATACTCTATCAGTATATAGATGGTAGGATATTAAAATGATAAAAATTAAATAAATTATAATAATAGCTTACTTGGAGTCCCTGATATAATTTTATACATCAACTCATTGAATCTTTATTATAGTCTTAGGATATTAGTTCATTATTGTTATATTAATATAAATACCATATTAAAAGAAGGGATTTGATGTTTAACATCTATAATAGTTGGCTTAATTTCCAAAATAATTGTTAATAATTACATATTCAATAAACCTCGCCATAGTCCTTGGTAGTGTCAAATTATTTTGTTAGCATTACACTGCATCACTCATGAACCTTTAATACCTTTAAAATATTTTAGTATTAACACTTTTATTGAAGTGAGTATGTAAGAAAACTCCAAGTTTAACAGATAGAAAGAAATAAATTACTGTACCTTTGTTCCCTCTGATTTCATTACGAGCATGAGTGTAAATAAGATTAGCATCCCAAGTGATCAAGGTCCTAAAGAGTGCCAAAAAGTTAAGAAAAAGGAAAATAGAGCCATATAACCTGACTAAAGAAGCACACAAGAGGCCTCATCATCTGAGGGATCTCTGAGGAGGTATTGGGATAAAGGGAAGTTGAGATTACTTTTTCAATTATACAACGTTAAAGGCGTGAATGCTTCAGTTATTACATCTGTATGCACAGCCTATGGAGTCTTACCACATTCTGCTTTTGTACATGCTAGAATTCATTAATTTTCATTTATGTATCTTTTGTATGTTATTGTATTTGCTCAACAGTGCTCCAAGTTCTCTTCCTTATTCTTCAACTCTTCACATCACTTCTTACTTTGAGACACTCTTCAACCTATTTCAATCTTAGCTTTCTGAATTTTATTTATCTCCAGCATCATACACTTGTGTATTATATACACATTATATTATTTTAGGTTTGCTTCTAAGGTCTCATGTATAAATACATACTACTATCATCTTACTTCTAATGAAATTAGTAGATGCCAAAGTGGAAAAAGCCAAACAAATGAATATTATTGGAAAATATCAACATTAAGTATTAATAAAAAAGTATAAATACCACAAATAAATGAATATTGATATAGCTGGGCATGCTAATTGAAAAACCTGCTTTGTGAATATAATATTATAATTTCAACTTTAAATTTCACAATATAACACATTCTACTGCTAAAATAATTCCTTGTTTATGTGAGAAAATTAAGTAAATTCATATTCATATAGCTTTACCTTACAAATATGCTTAAAGTAACTATTTTGAAATTATTTCTTGTGTCTCTCTATAAGATACAAAGAAATAGTTATGTTATATATTAATAATTTAATAACTGGAAACTGGCATCTTTCCAAGAAACAGTTCCAGTTGTGGGAAGACTCAATAGTGGAAAAGAGTATGTGAATGGCATCAGTTTTAGATAATAAGAATATTACTTTTCTTCATGTCAGCACTATTAGTTTGCCATCCAAATATGATAGAAGTCAGCTCTCACTTCTGATCACTATTACCATTTCTGAGAGGGGGTGTAATACTGATTGGCCTCTCAAATCTCATTCACTTTCCCTTTCCAATTAGCACCAGGTTCTTTTAATTATCTCTGCCCTTCTTAAAGCAGACTTAGACATATAAAAATTAATTACCTGGAACTCACATCTTTATAATTTTAACCTTCTTATGCTTCAGTTGTTTACAGTGACATTTATTTAAAACACTTATCAGGTGACTGCATATAGGAGACATCTGATTTATCAGAAGAGGGGAGAGAAGAAAGAAATGCAGAACATTAAGCTTTTTATGGTTCTTTGGGACTTTCTTAAAATCATTAGCTCATCAAGACTTGTTTTGACGGGGCTGAAAGACATGTCTCATTAAAATGACATTAATGCAAGATCACTGTTGTCATTAAGCCATCGCATTACATATTATGTTTGTACCGAGTATGTGTTCAAACTTCTTATTCCCTTGACTTGTAATTAGGATAAGAAAGTTTACAGATTAGTCAGTTAATTCAAAGTAATGAAATCAAGGTCATCTACAAAGTCACCTGCTACTGTTCTACATATTCTTCTCTACATCATTCCTATTGTCCTCACCAAGCTATTGTATCTAACAATAACCTCAACTCTTCACCTGTGATCCTTAATCTTTCATTGCTGATTTTTAGAATGAATAGTATGTAATAGAGTCTTTTTCTACTCCATTTCTTTACTTTAACTCATAAACCACAGGTTCCTTGAAATTTCAATCCCAGTGTCTATATATTGCCTTCATTTATACAAGGTCTTTGTTCTTTACTTTCTTTTCAATTGTTGTATAATTGTATTTTTAGTTTTCCAATATAGTGATTGTTCTATTATGTTCCCCAGTGGGACATTGTCTTTTTTTATATGGTATTACTTAAAGGGATATTATATATATCAGCATTTTTTAAAGTAGTTTTTCTGTTTCTCAATTTTTTTGCTGTACAGATATAACAAATACAAAAGTACTATGGCAGGCAAAGTAAATTATTTGTCTACTATTTGCTTAATTATATCTTAATACTATCCTCAAATTTATGTAATATTTAATGTATCTATTAAAATACATTGGATCCAAAAAGGGATGATTTTCTACTCTAATACATATATAAGTCATAAATCTTAATATATTCATAAACTGTTAAAGGAACTATGCAAAATTTTACTTTGTCAATATGCTTCAAAACTTGAGTTGATATTATTTATGTGAAGGAATATACCTTTGCCTTCATTTATATGGAGGAGGGTTCAACACATTAATTGAGCTGGTCCCCATTTGGGGAAGGGGTTTTAAACCTCTTACATGAACAGCAAGTTTAACCTTTAAAGTAATCTTTAAAGAATATTTAAAGAAACATTTAAATTTATATTTACCATGGTGTGAAAAATAATATAGAAAATTTTCAGAAAAGCCCACACTTAGAGATTATTACATACAATTGTGAGCAGATACATATGAAAGTAAAATAGAAAAGTTCTGTGGATAAAGCAACAATTGTGGTTGCTTTACAGAGCTCAATTTTATATTTCATTACTGAAAAGCTAATTAAATGCAAACAGGAACATGAATACTTGAAATTCCAAAACATTAAAGTAAATTTTTCTCTAATATTTAATATTAATCTTCTGTAATATTCATATGACCAATAATGGCATAAGTCACAATAATGACATGTCACTGCATTCAGGCTATACCATGAAGTAGAGTCTTGCTGCTAGCCAAAGTGGACTTTTTGTTTTATGATTTATTTCCCAATTTACTCAGTTTGGAATTTTTATATCACATTTAGATATAGCATGTGCCAAGATAACCATACACCAGGAAGAATAAATTTAGTACTACCATCTCTAAATGTGGTTAATAAATCTGGAAGTAAGGCACTGTATAATTAAACTGTAATTCTTGCCTATTGTAGCACAATGTAACTATTATGTAATTGCAGATAAACATCAAGTCCTTAATTTAAAGTAATGTTGCAGATATTAAAGAAATAAAGTACTTGGTAACTCAACAAAAATTTATCTTACTAAAGTAATAAAGGCAATAACCCCTGTGTATGTCAGTATAAATGACATTAATTAAGTCCTTTAAAGGAGTTGGAATGAGAATGTTAAATTACAGTTTAGTTTCAAGATCCATCATAACAGTTGATCTTGTGGAAAGGCTGAGTGCTCTTTGGTATTTACTGCTGAAAACCTTTGGTAAGTACAGACTTAAGACCCTTGTATTTACTTATTTCTTTATGGTGTAAATCATGTAATAGTTATCTATCACTAAAGAGAGCAGTTCTTGCTTTGGTCTCAGCATCACATGAAAACCTATAAAGATAGGCTTCACCCAGGTCTAGTGAATTCTATTGGAATTCTAGTGAATTCCAACCACTACTATTCTAATGAGTTTTGCATATAATTATAGTGCATGATAAAATTTTAATGAGAGAGAGAGAGAGAGAGAGTTTCAAGGCCATACACTAGAAAACTAGAATTTTATTCATAGCAGAGTCAAACATTCAGAGATGAATAATATCTATAATTTGAACACAGGGGAAGGTGGATCACAAGTCCACAGAATGTCTCAGATTACAAATACCTCCTTTTCTGCTTAGGTATCATTTTAAAAGTATATTTGTATATTTAATCCTGTAATATGTTTCTACCACCAAATAATGAAAAACATTTATGATATGTCATCTAGTTTTTGTAATATTCATAGGATTGAAATTATTCTGTGCTTAGCTCAATTTGTAATTAGGTGATGAGTTCATATTTGATATGGAAATAAATATTTTATTAGACTGGCAGTAAATTCTGGATATGGGCCCCATTAAAACGATTTTGAAAGTCTAAATGACTATTAGCAAGAGGTAGACCAAAATACCTACATTGTAGATAAAATTATTAGAATTCAGAAATTTTATTAAATCATTTCAGCCTTAAGTTCATGACATTTGTAGGCTTGCCAATGTTTAGTATCTTGGGCGTCAAATATGTAAAAGTGTTCCACATAAAATTATGAAGGAAAAATTGTGATAACTTGTGAAATGAATGCAAGGAAAATTCCACTGGATAGTTTAAAAAGGTAGCCCTCATTAAGAGAAAAAAGTATATTAGAAGTTAGAAAATAGAGTCTTTATTAGTTGGAAGATATTTGAGAGAAATAGGTAACCAGTACAGATGGAAGGAATACAGAAACCTGAGCAATATTCATGCAGTATTTGAAAGATTGCATCTCTCTTCCATTACTATCTGGTGATATTTTAGCAAAGCTGGGCTATGATATCCTCATTTTCTTTGAGGAGGAATAAGAGAAGGGATATTTTTTACTATTATTTAAACTTTAACTTTTCTCTTTTCACTTTTAGTAATTCTTAGGAAATAACTAAACTGAACTTCCACACATTGTGTTAAGCACACATACCAATTCCTCATGATAAATGTAATCATTATGTGCTGCAAGCATGCTGTACTAAAGTTTAAATTTGAAAAAAATATATTGTAATATAATTACCTTTTGCATTATCTGAAAACTACAAATATGAAAATTAGCTCAGTATGAGTAACAACTGTCCTTGGAAGTCAAGACTCATCAACAGTGCAATTTAAAAACTATTTTATGGTAAAAGACTATATGTGTTATTATGTCTCAATAACAATAAAAGCATATAGTTATTCATTTTCATATTTATTAAAAGCAAAATATTGACTAATAAACAAGAAATTAAAAATACTAACAAATATTCATACAAACTCAAAATCCTAGACTAGTGTGCTAAAATAGAAACAGCATTTTGAACAAGGTACAATAGATTAAATGACAAGCCTTGTTGATGGTTCAGACCTCAACAGAGATGATGATTTATGGATGAAGGAAATAAACACCAAAATTAAAATTATGACAAAGAATTTAAATAATCTTTAATAAAATAGATTAGAGTGAACCAGAGAATAAGACTAGTAATTCAAAGCCCTCATGATTGGATGTAGCTATGTGCATTTTGTTATAGAAGTCTGTTGAATTTTTTTAACCAGAGGAAAAAAATGTGAAAACACTTTGAAAGTAGCTGCCCCAATTTTACTTATATTTATATATAACAGAGACTAGACTAGTTGTTCAAATTTTCAAAACCCATTATTTACATTCAACTCATTTTGTCATGATGACTAGGTATTATGTGCTTATTTTAGGACTCTTCCTCTGTGTATAACATAAAGTGATATGTATAACAATATTTTAAGGATCTGACTAGGACTGAAAAATATTATCCGAGAGAATTCAGTACTTTATCTCAAAGGTAGCACTTTGACAATGAAGCCATTCAACTTTTATAAAGGTCAAAAATAAAGGTTGAATTCTTCACAGAAAAAAAGTAATACTGACTTTCCAAATGTAGTGCAGACATCTCTGGGAAGATTGGCTTTCCTGTTCTTACAGAGCTGATTATTGTGGTCAGGTTGCCCACAAGTCCAGGACACGGAGCTATCGCCCTCACAGCAGCCTGAGTGGGCTTTCCTCATCCTGCCTTAGACAATCAATATATGACTCTCCTGCCTTAAGATCGAATGATAATTGATCCAGAGGAAAGCCTCCAAATACTCAATGCAACCCTCTGCACCATCTCAAAGCCTAAGTAATTAGTTCATGGTATTCATCAACATAACATGAATAAGTTACAGTTTTACGTTTCTTATCAAAGTTCTATATGAAAGGAAGTGTTTCTCACAACTGTTAGACAACTAAATTGTTAAAATAAATATTTTCTACCAATTTTATTCAATAAATATTTACTGAGAACCTAATTTGCCTGGTCCTCTTTTACTCGTCTGGACTTCATTTCAAAATACACTATCTATGATGAAAGTATATTTTGACTACTAGACCTATGCATTTATTTAACATTTTACAGCAGCCTTTCAAAATAGTGTATTTCAAGAGCATCTTTACACTGTCAAGCTGCGGTAGTATAAATACAATAAAAACTTGAGTACTTTAATTATTGGATAACAGAGATTCATACTTTCAGTCATTTAAAAGATGTTAATCCTTGATATTATAAAAATGATCTCATGTTTATGTGTTTCCTCATTTTGTGGACAAATGCCTATGATGATCATGAATTCTACATAATCTTTAATGGTAGATTATTATACAGTGTCCCAGAGTCCATTTTCTATCCTGAATAAATCATATGTATGTCACTCTAACTATAGATGTGGAAAAAACTTCAATTATTTTAAAAAGAAATGAAATCAAAATTTAAACTAATCTGGCATTTAGATGCTGGTGAATTAACGTCTGCTAATGAAACCAAGGACACAGAAATTAGTGTATTAATCATGTCAGAATTACATGACTACATATTCAGCATGGAAATACCTAAAAAGAACCTTCTCCCCCTCAGTCCTTTAAATACCCACATCATGACTAGCTTCCAAGCAAGAAAAAAGGCAAAATTTAATTTTATGAATAAAAGTTAAAATATCGGATTCTTCAGATTTTTAAAGAATTCTGACAAAGAAATCTTAATATTCACGTAAAGAGGAGCTCAGATATATCAAATTAATAAACAGAAACAGATATTGAAATTCTATGATATAGAAAAATCACATTTTAATACATGTTTTTAAAAGGAATACGCTATACCTTATCATGATGAGGAAAAAAGAGAGAAAGAGAAAGGAAGGAGAGATTTAAGAGGAAGAGAAGGGAAGAGGGAGAGAAGAGAAGAGGGAATAGAGATAGAAATAGAGATAGAGAAAGATCCTTTTCCTTTTGTCAATGCAAGCAAGTTGAGGGATACTTCAATTATGATAAAACATGAAGTTGTTGACAGAAGTTCTAATAACAAATTAAGGAGTTAGAACTGACCTATTGGCCTTGGGTAAACCCTAGAATTATTACTCTTCCTAAAAGGAAGTTTATGCATATTACTAATATATTAAGTGGAATTCATTATACAAAGCCATTAAATCAAAGGCATGATTACCAATTAGCTTAGACATGATGATTTTAGCACAACTAAGTGCACACTTGTCAGAATTCAAATATTCTCACTTAAAGCAAGATTGCTAAAACATACACATATGCACACACACTCAAGTCAATCTCTCAAGAATTACCTATCAAGCCTTTAATTCATTGTATTTCGGTATTGCTGGATTACTGTAATTACTTTGACATGTTTAAATTAGAAATTAAATTTATTTTATTTCTAATAGTAGCAAAGTGGTATGACAATTTCAAGATACACACTAAAATATTTAAGATAAAAATACATGTTATTTGACATATGCTTCAAGTAATTAGGAAGATAAGGATAAGCAGAGATACAATTGAATGAAAATGTCCACGAATTTATACCTCTTGAAGCTAAGTGATGAGTTTATGAGTCTTTGTATCTAAAGATATTTAAAGTTCTTCCATCAAAAGTCTTTAAAAATACAAAAATTTTAAAGTCCTATCCCAAGCATATTGATTCATAATCCCTTGGGGTGAAACTCAAATTCCCGGCCTTACCCAAAGCATGGAATCACAGTGTTCAAGGAAAGGTCAGATGCTTACTAACATGATCATTATTTGATCCTTATGATTCTTATGAAATGTGAACCATTTGAGTCCAGAATAAGTTTTCTATCATTCCTTTATATAAAATAACTGAATTATCAATGTGTTTCCTCAAGCACCAACATAAAGTTAGTCCACTGTACTAGAAGAAATTTCCTGGAAAACAGACTCCCAGATTTTCATGTAGGAAGCTTATAGAGGAATACATCAGAACACATCTTTGTTCATACAATGAAACACAATCCCTAAACCTGATACAATCTTCCTCAGCTTGGCGGTAACCCACTGGTGCTCCCTGGAATGGGTTATGGTCCTGAGTGAAAAAATTCTTTTTAAACACATAGCAATTCCTCTAGGGGCATTCAAATAATTTTCAATAGCGAGTAACACACCTATATCCTATACACTTGATCTTAGCCAAAAGGCCGAGAAGTGATACCTCTATCCTATAGAAGGAAATTGTTGGGAGGAGATGATTGACTGCCTTTCTATCCTGAAAATGGTTACTTGTGATAATTCATAATATCACTACATGTGGAAGGGCTGAAATATTTCTATTGGTATTTTTTGGGTCTTTTCTCATTTTTATTGGTTTAGATACATGAATCCTACTTCCTATTCATCCACTTTCTAGAAATGTGTTTTTGGTTATGTTTTACTTAAAGATAGAAAAGTCAGGTTCACAGTTCCTGTTGGATTATGAGATATTATGTGTTATTATATAAAGAGAAAACATAGGATATACAAAACATATGTGAGACATATTTCCATTGTATTACTTAAGATTGTGAGTTCTACTTTTTATAGTTGTGCTATGGTCTCTATATTTGAGACCTCTCAAATTTATACTCCTCAACATCATGGTGTTAGGAGATTAGACATTTAATCTACCTGATACCTCAGTCTTAAATTTTTGAATATCTATAATTATGAGAAAAAATTTTACTGCTTATAATCCAACCATCTTTTTTGTTTTGTTACCTAGGATCAAACTCAGGACCTTGCACTTGCAAGGCAGGTGGCAGCACCACTCAACTAAATCCCTAGCTCCAACCACCTTATTTTTAGCAACCTGTACATGCTAAGACAAATTGCTGTTCTATTACAATCAGAAAATTTGTATAGCATTCCTAATGCATGGAAGGCACACTAGTAGTTGCTTCCCAGTTTGACCTCAGGAAAATTTTACAACTTTCTTATTTCAAAATGCTTTTAGTTTAGTCTTTAAAAAATGCTATTTAAATTTCATTTCCATCTGAGTAATAAGAAAAAGAAGAGACCTTATTGAATAGTAGGTTACCTCTATCTATACTTTCCACAGTTATGATTAAGATGTCAAAGGGCAGTGAATTTATTATTGCATTAAGAATTCTAAAGCTGCCCTCCAGGACAGCACCGATACAGGTGTGCAGGCCACAACCAGAGGTCCACCAGGACAACAGCTGTGTGGACGAGCAGACCTCAGCCAGAGGTCTGCATTGACAACAGCAGCAAGGGCACACAGGCCCCAGCAAGAAGCCCACCCAGACATCAGCAACTCAGATGCACAGGCCCCAGCCAGAGGTCCTCCAGAACAGCAGCACGGTCTGAGAATCCAGAAGGCCATCATTCTGAGCCCAGAAATTGGCCCAGTGGTGAGCAGTAGACAGAAGACCTCTCTCTATGAGGATTGTTGAGAACTGAAGACCACTGAGAGAGCAAAGAGTCACCTCAATATAGGTGCAGCAGACTGCAGCAGGGATCAATACCTCCTACTGGAACCAGACGTCTTTTCAGGGGAAGGATGGCTCAAACCTGTAGTAGAACTGTGTAGAGCTCAAACCAGAAAGAGGTCAGAGAGCTCAATTTCAGCCTCACAACCAGAAACCATCCTGAACTTAGTGGTCTATGGAAGGCTAAGACCAGTCAGCACAAATCTGTACACTTCCCATGTTGTCTGCTGGGGACAAGAGAGACACACCTTACAGGGGACTTTTTTTTCTACTTTTCTTTTCTCCTTCTTAATATCTCACTTTTTTGTTTCTATTTTTGTCCTGTTTTTCTTAATCATTCTTATTTTTATAGGAGTGAGAATAGAGTAATTGGTTTTTCTGTTGTCAGTTTGTTCTGTTATTTTGTTATTGATTTGTTCCTTCCTTCTCTCTTTTCCTCTGTCTTCACCAGTTTCCAAAAGATTCCATGATCTTTCTGTGTCCTCTAATCTTACTTCTAACCATTCCTTCTCTTTTTATTTCTCTACCACCCCAACTCATTCTAAATCTCCCCAGAGGGTAAATTTGCTGCATTGAAGGGCTTACTTATTGGAAATATATTTCTGGATGGTTGTAGATTTTGATATATAAACACAAGTCTGCTTCATGCCGACAAAGGTGATAAATGAAGAGTTGCCACAGTTTCTCATTATCTAGGCTGTGTATAATGCTATTGTTGATGCTGAATGTATTACTTTGGCCATGGTGATATGATTGTTCTAGTAAGTTGTCCTTCCTAGTATACCAAGAAGGAGATTACCTAGGGGTCATTACAAACTAAAAACCCAGAGGTCAACTAAACTTGGAAGAAGTAGTCACTCCCTAGTGGTTCTAAATGCTAGCAATAAAGATACTTGCAATAAGCATTTTACAAGCAACAACCCAGGCATTAAACAAAAAGCATCATCAACAACAAAAATAGATATGAGAAGACACCTAAACAAGACTCAAAAGTAGACTTCCAGATCACCAAAGGCAACCCAAATAGACAGTGAAATGGAACACTCTGAAAATCAAGCACCTGGACTCCCTGAACTGACAATGAAAGAGGATCGTGAAAAAAATCAGAAATAATTTCACAGATAAAAACAGAGATTGATTCTATAGGGAAAGACATGATTAATACTGTAGAGCAGACACAGATTAAAAAAAAAAAAAACTGAGGAGCTGAGGAATATAATGGAATCCCAGAAAAAGAAACAAATGGAATCCATAAAACAGATCCAAACAGACAGGAAGGAGGTTAAAAACTCCATTGAAAGTTTAGGCAGCTGAAGGAGCCTCATAATGGAATATTAGATATTAGATATAGTATAGAATATTAGAATAATAATAGAATATGAATATATTCTATATTAATAATTATCAATATTAATAATATAATATTGATATTAGAATAATAATAATAGAATATTAGATATAGAAGACAGGATTGTGATTAGTGACCAGAAAAAGAAAGATTTCTTAAAAAGAGTAAGGGATCATGAGAAATAAATCCACCAGCTGCTAGATGATGCAAAGAAGAACATTAGAATGATCAGAGTCAATGAAGAAACAGGAGATAGGGCAAATGACAGAAAAAAAAATCTTCACAGAAGTAAAGGCAGAAAACTTCCCAAGCAGGGGAAATGAATTTGACACACAGATAAGTGAGGCATATAAGACTTCAACTAGCCATGATCAAAAGCAATCTACAACTAGGCATATAATAAGTCAAGATTCCAGAATGCCAACAGAAAAGCAAAGTATGAAAAGTAGTTAGAGAAAATAAACAAATCACATAGAAAGGAAAGAAAATAATAATCACAGCAGACTTTTCAACACAAAACCGCAGGTAAAGAAGAGCCTGGAGTGAATTATTCAGAGCCCTAAAAGTAGGCAGACTCCAACCCAGACTGATATACACTGCAAAACCATCTTTGGAAAATCAATGGAGAAATAAGATACTTTACTGACAAAGAACACCTCAGGAACTTCATGAATAGCAAACCAGCACACCAAAAACTTTAAAACAATATCCTAGGAAAAAATAACAAGGGTCACAATCCCATGAAGGCCAAAAGAATGAATCCATCAGGCAAGATAAGAAATTAAATGCAAAGGTCAGGGATCCAACAACAGGAAAAGATCATAACAAGAATAAGTCAACACTTACCAGTTATAACCATCAATGTTAATGGTCTCAATTCACCAATCAAAAGAAATAGACTGGCAGAATGGGTCAAGAAGAAAGATCCCACAATATGGTGCCTAAAACAAACACACTTAATTCAAAAAGAAACTTATCGACTGAAAGTTAAAGGGTGGAAAACAATATTCCATTTGACAGGAACCTGAAAAAAATCAGGATTAGCTATCTTATTTGCAGATAAAATGGATTTCAAACCAAAACTAATTAGGAGAGACAAGAAGGTCACTATATCCTTGTAAAGGGAACAGTCCAAGAGGAAGAGATGACAATCATAAATATATATGCAACAAATACTAGTTCACCCAGCTATATAAAGCAAATATTAATGGACATGAAAAAATCAAATAAGCACTAATACAATAGTAGTGGAGAACCTCAATACCCCACTGTCACAAATAGATAGATCAACAAGACAAAAAATAAACAATGGAATACTAGAACTAAACCAAACTCTTGAACAAATGGATTTAGCAAATGTTTACAGAGTGTTCCACCCCACTAAATCAGAATACATATTTGTTTCAGCTACACGCAGTGCATTCTCCAAAATAGACCACATACTTGCTCATGAAACATGTTTAAATAGATGCAAAGGATTTGAAGTTATCCCCTCTATATTATCAGATCATAGTGAAATGAAATTGGAGATCAATAGCCAAAGAAACCACTAGAACTTCATGAACACATGGAAATTGAACAACACCCTGCTGAACAACCAATGCATCACAGAGGAAATTAAAGAGGAAATTAGACAGTTTCTACAATTAAATGACAACATTAATACAACATGTTGGAATGTGTGGGACACAATGAAAGCGGTCTTATGAGAGAAATTCATAGCAGTGAAGAGCCATATTAGGAAAACAGAGCAAGCTCAAATAAACATTCTAATGCTGAACTCCATGTTTCTAGAAAAAGAAAAGCAAGACAAACACAAAGTTCACACAATGGAGGAAAATGTAGAGATCAGAGCAGAAATCAATGCAATGGAGACTAAGAGACTAAGAGAATGATACAAAAATCAATGAGGCAAAGTGCTGGTTATTTGAAAAAATAAGGAAAATTGACAAACCCTTAGCCAACCTTATCAAAAAAAAAAAGGAAAGAAAAGGCCCAAATCAATGCAGTTAGGAATGAAAAGAGTGAAATTACAACAGACTCAGGAGAAATTCAGAGGATCATCAATAGCTACTTTGAGAACCTATAGGCCAATAAGATAGAAAACAGAAGTAAAGTACAGATTTCTAGATACATAAGAATTGCCAAAGTTGAACAAAGAATACTTAAAAGTTCTAAAATCCCAATATTAATCAACAAAATTGAAAACATAATTAAAAACTTACCAACAAAGAAAATCCTAGGTCCTGATGGCTTTACTGCTGAATTCTACAAGACATTTAGAGAAGAACTATTGCCACTACTTGTTTGAACTCTTCAATGAAATTGGAATGGAAGCAATGCTCCCAAATACATTCCTGGACGCAAGTATCACCTTGATCCCCAAAACAGAGAAAGACTAACTGGAAAAGAGAGGTATAGACCAATTTCCTTAATAAACTTAGGCAAAAAAAATATCCTCAATAAGATCCTAGCAAACAGAATGCAGAAGATCATCAAGAAGATCATACACCCTGACCAAGTGGGATTCATCCCAGGGATGCAGGGATGGTTCATTACAAGCAAATCAATAAATGACATACACTATATTAACAGAACCAAGGACAAAAACCATATGACTGGGGCACACCCACCAGCCGCCAGCTTAGCTGTGGACATGGGCACAGCAGGCAAGGGCTGAGTGCACCCTGCTGAGTCCAGCTTGCTCTGCCCACTTGCAACCAGGAGACCTAGCAGGCGAGGACTCCCCTGGGCATGCCCACCAGCCTCCAGTGAATTGTGCAGGCACCTGAAATAACAACCCCCCCCTCCCCGCTGCCTCTGTCCTCCTGGCTGTGCAGCTACTTGGATCCATACTACAGAGGGACAGGGCGGCATAAAGGCCATTGTCCTGAGCTACAGAAAAGAACAAAAGAGAGAGAGCCTCTCTCAGGCTCCTTGATGAAAACTGAAGCCCACTGGAAAAGTGTAGAGAATTTCTGCAATAAAGGCACACAAGACCACCGTGCTTGGTAAGTTGGAGGGATCATCACTTCCCATCAGAATCTGGACTATCTTCAGGGGAAGGGCAGCTAGAACCTTCAGTAGAACCTTGCAGAGTTCGACCCTGCAGGATGACAGGGAACTCAACTTGGGACTTGCAGCCAGAAATCTGCCTGAATTTTATGAGTCTGTGACTGGCTTACTAAGATTCATTGACTTATAACTGCACACTGCTGCACACTTTGCCTATTGTGACAGCAGAGATATACCCTGAAGGAAGCCCTTTATTTTTATTTTTTATTTATTTTCAAAATTACCACTATCTTTTTTGCTCTTATTTTTAACTTTTTTCTTCTTTGCTACTCTTTCAAATTTTTATTTTTCTCTTCTTTCTTTTCTCTTTTCTTTCCTTTCTCTCTGCCTCACTTCCTTCTGTCCAACATTGTTCTTCATCTCCATTTGTGTTCCTGTTTTGCCTGTAATTTGTATTTCTTCTTTATCTTCTTTATTCTCTTTCTTTCTCTGGCCTGTAACCTCTTGCCTCACTGCTAACCTTCCCCTATCCTTCTACTTAATTATTTCTTCCTCCTCAAAACCTTCTAACTCCCCATCCCAAAGGATAAATTTACTATATTGAAGAGTTGATTCACTATAAACATATGTTGGGTTGGTCCTTGATTTTGATTTAATTCACACAGTTAAAGGTGATATATTAATAACTACCAGAAATTGTCATTTTCAAAGAGGTACTTGATGCTATTATGTTGTTAATTGTATCACTTAGCCTAAGGTGTTGTGATTGATGTAATCAATTTTCCTTCTTGTTATAATGCAAATGAGACAGCCTCAGAGCCATTAGAGATGTAAAATCTAAAGACCAGCTATATCTGGAAGACACCTCTGAGAAGCAATCATTCCATAAGGGTTCTAATTTCAGGCAACAATGATACTTACAATAAGCAACTTCAAAGTATCAACCCAAGAACTAAACCAAAGACAGTATCAAAAACAAAAAAAAACAACAAAAAAAAATGAGAAGACAGTTAAGAAAGGCACAAACTCAGAATTCCACCCCACAAAAGGCAAATTCTGGGGGAAATGAGGTGGAAAAGTCTGATAATCAACCACCTGGACACTCTGACCTGATAGCACAGGAAGTAACAAAACAGATGAATGAGGTTCTACAAAAATTCAAAACCTAAATAATTTCCCAGATAACTACAGAGATGGTGAGCAGAGTGAAAGACATGATTAGAGGCTTGAGAAAAGAAACAGATAAAAAAATAGATGAGCTCAGAAACATGATGGAAGCCATGAATGCCCAACATAAGAAAGAAATGGAAACCATGATCATCCAACATAAGAAAGAAATGCAATCCATGAAAGAGATTTCAACAGATATTCAGGAGATTAAAAATTCTGTTGAAAGCATGCAGAGCAGATTAAGGGAATCTGAAGGTAGAATATCAGATACAGAAGACAAGATTACAGTTAAGGACCATGAAAACAGAGATCTCTTCAAAATAGTAAGGGACCACAAGAAATCAATCCAGCAGCTGCTAGATGATGCAAAGAAGAATAATGTAAGACAGATAGAAATCCACAAAAAAACAGGAGAAAGTACAATTGACATAAAAAGTACTATTACAGAAGTAATAGTAGAAAACTTCCCAGACAGAGGTGGAGAAGTAGACATACAGATAATTGAGGCATACAGAACTCCAAGTAGTCATGATCAAAACAAATCTACATCTTGACATATAAGACTCATGATCCCAGAAACCCAACAGAAGAACAAAATCCTACAGGCAGTTAGAGAAAAGAAACAAATCACCTACAAAGGAAAGCCCATCAGAATCACGGCACACTTCTCAACACACACCCTCAAATCAAGGAGACCCTGGAGTGAAGTATTTCAAGCCCTAAAAGAAAATAACTTTCAACTTAGACTGTTGTATCCTGCAAAATTATCTTTCAAAATAGATGGGGAAATTAGATACTTCCATGACACAGAACACCTGAGAAATTTCATGAACACCAAACTAGGACTCCAAACAATTCTAAGCAATATCCTAGAAAAAGCAATGAAGGTCACAACTCCATGAGGTCCAACAGAAGGAAGCCACCAGGCAAGGTAAGAAACTAAATGTAAATGGGGAAAAATATAAGAAATAAAAGAGCCAACAAAAGTAAAACATCATGACAAGGATGAGTCAATATCTATCAATTCTAACTCTCAATGTTAATGGCCTCAATTCACTGATCAAAAGAAAAAGACTGACAAAATGGATTAAGAAGCAAAATCCAACAATATGCTGTATACAAGAAACACATCTAACTCGAAAAGAAATTCACAGACTGAAAGTAAAAGGATGGAAAACAGTTCTCTGCATGACAGGAACTCAGAAAAAAACAGGGTTAGCAATCTTACTTGCAGACAAAGTAGATTTCAAACCAAAACTAATTAAGAGAGACAAAGATGGTCACTACATCCCTGTAGGGAACAATCCAAGAGGAAGAGATAAAAATCCTAACTATATATGCACCAAATACAAATGCCCCCAACTATACAAAGCAAATATTAATGGACATGAAAAACCAAATAAGCACTGATACAATTGTCGTGGGGACTTCAATACACCACTCTCACAAATAGACAGATCATCTAGATAAAAAATCAACAACGAAATTCTAAAACTGAACCAAGGTATCAATAAAAAAGACTTAATAGATGTTTAACGAGTGTTCCAACACACAAAATCAGAATACACATTCTTTTCAGCTGGACAGGGGTCATTCTCCAAAACAGACCACATGCTAGCTCATAGGACATGTCTAAGTAAGTGTAAAAGATTTGAAGTTACCTCCTGTATATTATCAGACCATAGTGCAATAAAGCAGTTTGTAATAGCTAAAACTTAGACACAGTCCAAATGCCCATTAACTGGAGAATGGATAAAGAAAATATGTTTTTTAAATAAAATGGAGTACTACTCAGCCATCAAAAAGGAGAAATTACAGACATTTATTGCTAAATGGATGCACACTGATACTCTTAAGTGAAATAAATAAGACACATGTGTAAATATTGAATAGTTTCTCTAGTGTGAGAAACTGCAAGTGTAAATAAGGACTAAAAGTTACAATAGATAATGTGCACTAGGAAGAAAAGAGGCAAAGGGGAAGGGGAAGTGGGAGGAGTGAGGGAAAGGAAAGAATGGAATAGAATTAATATGAGAAAATGAAAATAAGGAAAAAAGTCTTTGTAAATAGGGAGGGATAGAGGGGTTGAAGGGAAGGAAGGGGAAGGGGGAAAAATAAGAACCAAGAGAGTATGTAAAGGTACATATTTCCAATGATGAATGTCATTATATTGCACATCTAAAATATCCCAATAAAAAGATATACAAAAAAATAAAATAAAATTGGAGGTCCTAACATAAGAAACCTCAAAACTCCCACAAACACATGGAAATTGAATAACATTCTCCTGAACAATCAATGGGTCACAGAGGAATTAAAGAAGAAATTAGACAGTTTCTACAAGTAAATGATAATGCCAGTACAACTTACAGGAATCTATGGGACACAGTGAATGCAATTCTAAGCTGGAAATTTATAGCAGTGTATACCCATATTAGGAAAACAGAGGGTATTCAGTTAAATAACAATGCAGAACCTCAAGCTCCTAGAAAAAGAAGAGCATAACAAACCCAAATCTCATACAAGAAAGGAAATTATAAAGATCAGAGAAGAAATCAATGAAATGGAGACTAAGAGAATGATAAAAAAAAAATGAATCAAAGAGTTGATTTTTGGAAGGAATAAATAAAATCAATAACCTTTAGCCAACCTTACCAAAAAAAAAGGAAAGAAAAGGCTCAAATCCATGCAATTAAGAATAAAAATGATGAAGTCCACAACAGACTCAGCAGAAATCCAGAGGATCATCAATATCTACTTTGAGAACCAGTACACTGATAAAATGGAAAACACAGAAGAAATGAATGGATTCCTAGATACATATGAATTGCCAAAGTTAAATGAAGAAGACACAGAAATTTTAAACACACCAATTACAATGAGTAATATTGAAAATGTAATAAAAAATTTACCAACAAGGAAAAGTCCAGGTCCTGATGGCTTCACTGTTGAATTCTACAAGACATTCAAAGAAGAGCTATCACCATTACTCTTTAAACTCATCAAGGAAATTGAAAGGGAAGCAAGGCTTACAAATGCATTCCTAGAAGCAAGTGTTACTTTGATTCCAAAACCAGGGAAAGACACAGCCCAAAAGGAGAACTACAGACCAATCTCCCTAATGAACATAGATGCAAAAATGCTCAACAAGATACTGGCAAACATAATACAGAGGTTCATCAAGAAGATCATACAAGCTGACCAAGTCAGATTTATCCCAGGGATGCAAGGATGGTTCAACATTCGTAAATCAATAAATGTAATACACTATATTAACAGAATTAAGGACAAAAACCATATGATCATCTCAATAGATGCATAAATGGCATTTGACAAAATCCAACACCCATTCATCATAAAAATGCTACAAAAAATTGGAATAGAAGGTCTTTATCTTAACCTGATTAAGGCTAGCTATGAAAAACCAACGGCCAACATCATACTAAATGGTCAAAAACTAAAAACTTTCATGCTAAAGTCAGGAACAAGACAAGGATTCCCACCTTCACTACTCCTGTTCAATATAGTTCTGGAAACAGTCACAGGAATTAGAATAAAAGAAGGAAATAAAAGGAATAAAGATATGAAATTAAGAGGTTAAACTGTCATTATTTGCTGATGATTTGACACTTTCCATAAAAGACCCAAAAAACTCACCCAAAAGACTTCTAGATTTAATTGACAGATTCAGTAGAGTAGCTGGATATAAGGTCAACACTCAAAGAACAATAGCCTTCTTATACACAAATAGCAGACTCACTGAGAGAAATTCAGGAAACAATTCCTTTCACAATAGCATCCAAAAAAAATGAAATATCTAGGAATCAACCTAATAAAGGAACCAAAAGACCTCCACACTGAAAACTACAGCACTTTGAATAAGTAGATTGAGGATGCTATAAGGAAACAGAAAGGCATCCCTTGTTCCTGGGCAGGAAGAACCAATATAGTGAAAATGGTCACACTTCCAAAACTACTGTATAGATTTATTGCAATGCTGATTGAAATTCCAACAATATGCTTCATAGAACTAGAGAAAACAATCTAAAAATTAATTTGGAACTAGAAGAGACCTAGAATAGCAAAAGCAATTCTAGGCAACAGAGACATGGCTGGGAGTATCACAATCCCCAACTTGAAACTATACTACAAAGCTGCTGTGAGAAAAACAGCATGGTACTGGCAAAATCACAGACCCAAGGATCAGTGGAATAGATTAGAAGATAGAGAAACAACTTCAGACATACTCAGCCACCTCTTCTTTGACAAAAGAGCCAACCATCCTCATTGGAGGAAAGATAGCTTCTTTAATAAAGAGTTTTGGAAAAACTGTTTTTCAACCTATCAAAGATTAAAACTAGACCCATACCTAACACCATGCACTAAACTAAGGTCAAAGTGGATTAAAGATCAAAATATTAAGACAGCAACAGTAAATTTGCTGGAAGATAAGTTAGGTAGAATTCTTACAGATATTGGCATAGGAAAAGTCTTTATGAACAAAATCTCAGCAGCACAGGAATTAGCACAAAGAATCAACAACTGGGATCTCATCTTATTAAAAAGCTTCTGCACTGCAAGAGAAACTAACAACAGAGATAAGAGACACCTTACAATGTGGGAAAAAATTGTTAGCAGCTGTACATCAGACGAAGGACTACTTGCTATCTAGAATATGTAAAGAATTGAAAACATCAGACCCCCCCAAATTCAAAGACCCAATTCAAAAATGGGCATCTGAAATGAACAGACATTTCTCAGACAAAGAAGTAAAAGAAGCAAATAAATATTTGAAAAAATGTTCAACATCACTGGTCATTCGAGAGATGTAGATGAAAACCATGCTGAGATTCCACTTTACCCCAGAAAGAATGGCTGCTCTGAAGAAATCAACCAATAACAAATGCTGCCGGGGTTGTGGGGAGAAAGGAACCCTTCTCCATTGTTGGTGGGAGTCCAGACTGGAGCAACCACTGTGGAAATCAGTATGGAGATACCTCAAAGAACTAGGGCTAGAGGTCCCATGTGACCCAGGTAGTCCCCTGCTAGGTATTTTCCCCAAAGAATTAAAAGAATCATTCTGCAGAGATATATTTGCACCCATGTTTATAGTGGCACAGTTTGTAATAGCTAAAGCTTGGAAAAAGCCCAAGTCCTCATCAACTGGAGACTGGATAAAGAAGATGTGTTTTTTTTTCATAAAATGGAGTACTACTCAGCCGTAAAGAATTAGAAACTAGAGACATTTATAACTAAACGGATTCATATTGAGGCCATCCTCTTAAGTGAAACAAATAGGACACAAGTGTAAATACTGAACAGTTTCTCTAGTCTGAGAAACTGAAAGTGTAAATAAGGATTAAAATGATTAAAATGAATAACTGATAATTTCAAATGGGAAAATGTCCAAAGGTGTAGGGGTGATGGGAAGGGAAATGGAAAGGAAAGAAGGAAAAATTATGAGAAAAGAAAAAAAATGGAAAAGAAATCTATGTAAATAGGGAAGGGTGGAGGGGGTGAAGGGCGCACAGGTAATGGAGAAAAAAATAAGAATCAAGATACATCATGTAGATGTAGAAGCACCCAATGATAAGTGTAAATGTATTATGTACCTAAAATGTACCAATAAAAAAAATTAAGGAAAAAAACCCCACATGATCATCTAAATAGGTGCAGAAAAATCATTCAACAATATTCACTACCCATTCATGATAGAAAACTGGAATAGATGGTCTTTATCTCAACCTGATAAAAGCCATCTATGAAAAACAAACAGCCAACATCATACTAAATGATCAAAAACTGAGATTCGTCATGCCAAAATCAGGAACAAGACAAGGATGTTCACTATTGCCATTCTTGTTCAATATAGTTATGGAAATATTAGCCCCAGTAATTAAATAAGAGAAAGAAATAAAGAAATAAAGTAGGATATGAAGAAATTAAATTGTCATTATTTGCAGATGACATGATTCTCTATATAGAAGATCCGAAGAACTCCACCAAAAGTCCTTTAGACTTAATAACCAAATTCAGTAGAGTAGCTGGATACAAGGTCAACTCACAAAAATCAACAGCCTTCCTGAACAGGCACAACAGACTCACTGTGATAAGAACTAGAGAAACATCTCCTTTCACAATACCATCTAAAAAAATGAAATACTCAGGAATCAATCTAATGAAAGAAATAAACCACCTCTACTCTTAAAAGTACAGCACTCTGAAAAAAAGAGATCAAAGAGGATATTGGAAAATGGAAAAACATCCCTTGCTCTTGAGTAGGAAGAACCAATATAGTGAAAATGGCCGTATTTCCAAAACTGCTATATATATTCAAGCAATACCAATTGAAATTCCAACAGCATATTTGAACCAGAACTTGAGAAAACAATCCAAAAATTCATTTGGAACCTAAAGAAACCTAGAATATCAAAAGCAATTGTAGGCAACAAAGACAAGGTAGGGGGTATCACAATCCCCAACTTGAAACTATACTATGAAGCTACTGTGATTAAAAACAGCATGGTACTGGCAAAGAAACAGACCTAAGGATCAGTGGAACAGATTAAAAGATGCAGAAACAACTCCAGACAATCTCAGCCACCTCATCTTTGACAAAGGAGCCAAACACCCTCACTGGAGGAAAGATAGCTTTTTTAATAAATGGTGCTGGAAAAATTGGGTTTCAACTTGCCAAAGATTAAAACTAGACCCATACATATCACCATGCACTAAACTAAAATCAAAATAGAAGATCTAAATATTAAAAGAGAAACACTAAACTGGCTAGAAGAGAGATTACGTAGAACTCTTGAAAACACTGGCTTAGGAAAAGACTTTATGAACAAACCTCTATTGCACAGGAACTAGCACAAAGAATCAACAACTGGGATTTCATGGTATTAAAAAGCTTCTGCACAGCAAGAGAAACTGACAACAGAGTGAAGAGACAACCCACAATGTGGAAAAAAATTTTTACCAGCTTTTCCTCAGACAAAGGACTACTATCCAGAATACATAATGAACTTAAAAAAATCAGACCCCCCAAATTTAAAGACCCAATCCAAAAATTAACATCTAAATGAACATTTTTCAGACAAAGAAGTAAAATCAGAAAAAGAACAGATGACAAAATGTTCAACATCACCAGTCATTCAAGAGATGCAAATGAAAACAAGGCTGAGATTCCACCTCATCCTACAAGGAATGGCTGCTATCAACAAATCAATAACAAATGCTGGCAGGCCTGTGGGGATAAAGGGACTGCTGGTGGGAATGTAGACTGGTGAAACCTCTGTGGAAATTAGTATGGGGATACCGCAAAATCTAGGATTAAAGTTCCCATTTGACCCAGGTATTCCCCTGCTGCATATCTTCCCAAAAGAATTAAAAGAATCACATCACAGAGATATATGTGCACCCATGTTTATAGTGGCCCAGTTTGTAATAGCTATAGCTTGAAAACAGCCCAACTCTCTATCAATTGATGACTGGATAAAAATGATGTGTGTATTTTTTTTAATAAAATGGAGTACTACTCAGCTATAAATAATGAGAAACTAGAGACATTTATAGCTAAATGAAAGTACATTAGGACATACTCTTAAGTGAAATAAATAGAGACACGTGTCAATACCGAATAGTTTCTCTGGTGTTAATTTGTAAATGGACATTTTATAAGTTTCTT
The DNA here is from genome assembly GCF_053883595.1 of Heterocephalus glaber. Classification (NCBI taxonomy): domain Eukaryota; kingdom Metazoa; phylum Chordata; class Mammalia; order Rodentia; family Bathyergidae; genus Heterocephalus; species Heterocephalus glaber. Next base: position 32,714,132 of record NW_028258320.1, on the reverse strand, counting down.
TTATATCACAATAATTTTTTCTCTAAAAAGTGAAATAATAAAGTCCTTTACTCTTAGGGTCTTACACAACCCAACAGGTGTAGGAGCTCAGGACAAGAGCAATCATAATTCAGATAATTACTGAGGTCAAATTATAGCTGTCATTACTTGGTGGATCTCTATATTTTTTCCTCAGAGAAAAATTCACGTATATTTCTGTGGACTAAAATTTGCAAAACATAAAGGTTTATATGCATTTGGAGGATTCCTTAATTATTGATAACATCATTTCTGAGAAAAACAGTCCCATATTTCCAGCAATTAACATGCAAACCAATCTTTGCAGCAAATTATTTTGAGAGTACATAATCATTTTTATTCACTGCTGTACTTCACATGCACATACACATAAATTCTTCTGACGATTTTCAAATTTGAAAATGTATTGTTATTTTATAGAGACAATGATTAGAGCTCAAAATTTAGAGTAATACAAATGAAGGACATGTCACATATGCACCTCAGGTGATATATTTTGCAGTGTGTATTTTAGGATAATTTTAGCATAATTTTAGTATCAAATGTGTGTTATCAATTTGCTATCTCCTATATTTAAGTGTTGTGAGGTACAAAATTGCTTATAAACATAAAAAATACTTATAACCTAAGTATAAATCCAATAAGTTTCTTATATGTGACACTTTATAGCAAAGAGAGCAGATTGAGAACTAAGCATTTTGAGTTGATAGGTATGTTTTAAATAACTCTTGAACCCACTGCACATATATCATATTGATAAATGCAAACTCTTTTATGAAACCCTCAAATCATTAAAGAGACACTTCCTGGAAGAAACATACTTAAATCATTTACATTTCCTTTGTTCCTCTTGTGAGAAAGTGTCACTTAGTGGAATATTTTTTAAGGAATAAGTATATTTTTATTACATGTCTTCAGATAAACTGTCAGCCAAGGTTTTAATGATTTGGAGTTTAGAATTTTTTGGATGATTATTACAACTCTTTGGCATTATCAGTATAAATGTTTATATTACCTGTGATATTTAGTCTCTGGCTATCTTGACATACTGGGTTTTTTCAATTTCATTAAGATGAAACCAGCTCTCTTGTATATTTTATATTTTTGTTTTACCTTAAATCATAAACATTATCACAAACTCACTGCAAGCATGAGGGAATCTCAGTGAAATTACAACAGAGCTATTATAACTTTATTCATCTCTACAGAAACTGAAAACAAATAAAACCTTTCTATTAATCTTTGTGAATTTTCTTGCTCTTGTGTAAAGGAAATCTACTTCAGGAAGACTTTTCACAACATTGAGGATATGATGTATTTTTTTGAAATCTGTATTTGATTTACAAGAATGTTCCATCATTGGAAAGACTCAGAAAAGATTTATAGCAGAAGGAACAGCAAATGTACAAGGGTACAAACTCAGAAGATCAAAGGAATACATAGGTAGGGTCCTGTTGGTAGATTGTCAATATTCTAATAAGTAGACAGACATTAATTAATTAAAAATGAATGTGCACAAAATTTTTACATACCTGGCCTGTGTATTATCTAATTCCTGAGGGAAGCTGTAGGTTACATGATTATAGAAGCAAGGCTTCTCTGAGGAGTTAACTTTTGATCTGAAATCTAAATAAGTAAAAAAAGCCAGACACAAGACATATGAGAGGAGATTACTGCAAGAAAAGAACACTGAAGCACATATGTATTCAGGTGAAATAGAGTGACATGTTAAAAAAGGAGAAAATAGACCAGGGAGCAGGTGGGAGAGAAGAAAGGGATGACATAAGACAATAGGGCCTTATCATTTTTGGTAAATGCATAATATCTCATTCTTCTGATATTCTTTCTCAAAATAGTTGATCAACAGAGGTTTTACCAAAATAAATCAAGGCAAATTCTTAGAAAGCAGAAGTCTCTATTGGTAGAATCCCCCCACCCCCCAAAAAAAAACCTTTTACTGGAATGAAATTATGCTGTTTCTATTTTTTTATTATTTCATAATCATAAAACAGGTAGTATTTATTTAAATTATGACAAAAAGGTAATATTTAAATTTTCGAAATGTGTTGAGCCATTCAATATGCTTAGTTGATACAAGGATTGTTTTAAACTCAATACATCAGAGATTCATCAGACAGAAAGAAATCTTCCCTGAGAGTCCCTTAGCTCTAGTTTTTTTTTATACAATTCTGACTACATTTCAGGCCTATCTAATGGACAGCTGTAGCAGGACTACAGAAAAGAATTTGTGATGGCTTGATTTCATATTTGCCATCACCATTTGGGTTTTCAGCTCTCCCCATTCATTTCCTCTTAACAGTATCTCTGTTTTGAGAATTAGACATATTTCTATGTATGTTTAGAGAGAAGGGCAGAGGGAGAATTTATATTAAAAAACTGCCTCATATGATTGTGGTGTCTAGAGAGTTCAAAATCTGCAAGAGAGGCTGCCAGGCTGGAGACCTGAGCAAAAGTTGCTATCACAGTAAAGTCCAAAGGTTAACTGCTGGAAGAATGTCATCTTTTTATTTTTCATTAAATTTATTGGTACAAATATGAGAAAAGGAAAGAATGTCATCTTTTTAGGGATGTCAATCTTATTTTTTCCCCTTAAAGTCTTCAACTAATTGGATAAGGCTCCCCTAGATTATAAATGTGATCTGCTTTCCTCAAAGTCCACTAATTTAAATGTTAATCTAACTAAAATAAATATTTTTCACAGTAACATTCAGCAATTGTCGACAAAATATCTGGGTACTGTGGTCCAGCCAAGTTAACACATAAAATTAGCCATCACAGGTTATTTTTTTTTCCTTAAATTCTTTTATTGGTACATTTTAGGTATACAATACATTTACATTTCTCATTGGGAACTTGTACCTTTATATGATGTATCTTTGTTCTTATTTTTTCCCCATTCCTTGCCCTCCCTTCACCCCCTCCACCCTTCCCTATCACAGGTTCTATTCCCTCTGGTGAAAGAGTAAACGTGTGATTTAAACTAGATCAAATAGCTGCCCTCTTCTTTCAATTCACATTTCAGTTCAAGGATAAAAAAAATACAGTCACTTCCAAATATATCCAAATCACATGATCCTCTCCCAATCCTTCAAATCACATACTTGGGGCTTCTACTTTTTAAACTTCATCTTCCAATCTCTTTAAAGTTGTCAAGGACATATTCAATGAATCTACAGCTAACTTCTCATACTTCATTCTTACATAGGCCAAAGTCACTTGTTTTATGTAAAATAAAAATAAATAAATAATTACTATTAAAATGTAGTAGCCTTAAGCATTCTCCAGATATTTTGAAAGGTATGCATCAAGTTAATAATGGTTATCCTGAAGATTAAACTTTGAAGATGGGAGGATTCTGAATTTTAATGGATATAATTTTTAAATGTTTCTGTATAATTTATGATTAGCAGACACCTGTTTTATAACTAAAGTAAATCATGAAAATCTTTCTATACTCTTGTGTGGGGAAAATACAGAATTCCAGATGTTACAAAGAGTGGCAAATCCTATCCTTATGTGCAGTAAAAACCCTGAGGCATTTATGCATGATGCCAGGCTCTGTGGAACAATCTGAAAAACTACTAAAAAAATCCACTGCTTTTATATTCATTTTAAAAAACACAAAGAAAGAAAATGAACAACAATGCTTTCTTGCCCAACATTTAAAATGTGATTCATTGATATATTTTGGCTCACAGGACTACTTTGTGGCATTTTGCATTACCTGCTGCATCTCTCCAACATAATAATATATTTCACAATTAATTTGGTATAAACAATTGGCAGTGACAATTTTGAATTCTTAAAGAAATTACTGGTAGTATTTTTCTCCAATAAATGTATTACACTCTTTTAGAGGGTCAAAAATATACTGAATTAACTAGGAATACCACAATCAGAATAAATTAGGCAGTATCAACAAATCTAACTTAGTTGTTAATGCTGGTATTTCAATTAAATATAGCAGATATTATCTAATTTGAATTAGCTACTGATTCTTGTGAGTCTCTGAGCAAATATCCATCCTGATGATGAAATTCAGGTGATAGTTATAATAACAATATTATCAAAACCTTAATATTTTCTAGGAATTAGTTGTACTACATAAATTTTCTTTTATAGTACTCATGAAAATTACATACATTATTAATTGCATACATCATTATCTGCTCTTTCCAGATCACAAATGTAAGTTTAGGTTGAGAGGTACTGAGTAATAATCTCAAAAATAAACAAATTTCAACTCAGACTGAGTTTTTGCAAACTATCCTATGTCATGATAGAAAAGATCTCTGTAAATTATTTCCAAATAATTTGGTAAGCCACCAGATGACTTCAGAATATGTGATTAACAAAAGTTAAAAACAATATAAAAGTTAAGTGACTGAATATCCTATATCCTTATGTGTGTTTGATAGAAAAACACAGATTGAATATTAATATAAAACAATATCTTGAACTTTCCTTCCAAAAAAAATACCAGTTTTCAATTTTGTTATTCAGCAGAATAATTACTGTATTCCTTCAAATGATCTTCACAAACTCAATTCTTTATATTGTGTCTGTTTGTTCCACTGCAAATTGCAAATATTTTTACTCATCTATAAGTAGAAATATAAAATATAGAATCTATTCAAACACCATTTTGACTAAGGGTAAAAATAACAAAAGATTTCTTTGTTCTTCTAGAATTTTACATACAGCACTATCAGAATTATAACACAATTATAGACTCAAGACAATACTTGCTGAATTTTACTTTTTGGTTTTTGTTGTTGTTGCATTAGCTGTTGAGGTGCTGTGTCCTTAAGTTGAATCTGAAGTTTCTTTGATCATTTGTTTCTCAGGGGTCTGTGTGTACAATTGTTGGTGAGAAGAACAAGCAGCTGACCTGTCATTATGTTGAGTCTAGATGTATTATTTACCATTTGTTCCTTCAGCATATTCTAACAACCTTGTCATTAAGAGGTTGTGCCTAGTTAGAGAGCCGCCAATTGATTCTTCATTCATCACTGGCTCCAAAGGAGCTCCACAGGAAACATTTTGAAAAAAGTTGCCTTTAAGACTGAGTACAAATTTAATTTAATATTTGTAACATTATTGAAAGGAAAAGCAAGTATTTGGAATGATGGTCTGGGAAAACAATGAATTGTGACTCTATATGGAAACTAGGAAGGATGCTTCTTTTATATGGATCACCTACTGGATCCCTATTTGAAAGTCATCTTTCAAACTATGGCTAAGCACAATAGTGTTTGCATCATATTCTTAGTTATAAAACACTTAAAGGATATCAAAAATTTATAAATTATGACTATTAGATATTACATAATTACATTAAATATTGATGCACACTATTGTATATATACTCTTCACGTATTTCTATTTATGCTAAATATATTCATTACAAACGAGAGGGCAAGAGTCATGTTTATTTGTATTTATGCTTAGTGTTTTGGTGCATAATATGAATTTTTAAAAATTTTTAATTGCTGGATTAATTCAATTGAACACTTATTGAACATCTATTCTGTGAAGCCAATAGGTTTCAAGTTATAATATAATGAAAAAGTGAAATTTATCTCAAAGTCTAGTGAAAGGGAATCAAGTAAATGGATAGAATATAATGAGCGTTAAATATTCAGTGTATGAATATGTGGTGACAGAACAAATAAACACTTAATTTTTAGAGCCTATATTTTAGGTTAAGCATTTTGAATAACAAATATAAGCTTAATATATGAAATGAAATAGAGAGTGAAAAGGGTATTTCTTAGAGAAGGTCAGGGTCATATGCAAAGTCAGGTGTGCACAGGTAAGCTGTGCTCTTGTGTTACATGAAATAATGCTGCAAATAGCCAGATATAATACTCTTTTGAATACTCTCCTAAAAGCGTTAAGACATATTTGAATATAAGAGAAAACATTAAAGCTTTGTATTTTAAACCACAAAAGATCCGAACAATAGTGTATTTCATACAAAGTTACTGTAGCTTTGATGTAAAAGTGGCTAGAGGTGAGAGAAAATGAAGGCTTGAAGTTCAGAGTTGAGAGAATGTCTTTGACTAGCTATTTTGGAATGGGAAATAGAAATCAAACATATCTTAGTTAACATTTTATAGGTAATACACAAAGTGTTTGTGGAAAAAATGTTATTGAGTTTTGAGATGAGTGTCAATGAATTTTTGGTTCAAATGAAGAATGATACCAAAGGTAACTAACACTAGGTAACCTGAGAGTAAGTATAGGTGCATTACAATATAGTTAAAAAGGATAAAATATCTATGGAAAAAAATGGTAAAAGTATTCAGAAAAATGTAAGAAATTTACACTTGAAACTCAGGCATAAAATGAAGTTAGAAGATCTAGCTACCTATTCATAGATAATCCTTACTGAGAAAAAACTGTGAAAGAGAGAAGCCTGGAAAAAAATCCATAAAGCCTAATCCAAAATTAATTAATTAATTAATTAACTGCCAACCAAATTTCTATGAAAAATACAGAAATAAAAGTCATCAGGAATTGAAGAGCATAAACTCAAGGCCATCAAGGAAAGGAAAAAGATAAGAAGTATTATAAAAGCCAAGAGAGGGAGAGTTCTGAGATTATAACACATTTAATGAGAGTATGAGCCAAGAAGAAATTATAAATGTAGATCATTATAAATCACGACCATTCCTCTAATAAATGACAAAGTTTCTTTAAAGGGAGAGAGCACTATAAATAAATCAGAATAACTATCTTTCAAGGTTATATTTAAACTAGACTTCTTTATGACAAAGACTCTAGTGCAAGTATTTGTGACTACAAATTATTGTATCTAATCCAAGAGGTTGTAGTTGTTTTCTTCATCAATGGGACAAAATATTCAACACCCGCAAGTTGAAGAAGGAGAAGTTTATTTTTGCTCACTTAGTGCATAGACAGCCTGGCAGAGGAGAGTTGCTCAGGGAATGGGGGATACAAAGGAGAGACAGTAAAGAGAGAAAGAGGAAAAAAGATAAACTCTTCCAGGCTAGGCCCCAGCAATCTGCCTCTTCTGAACGGGACCAATGGGTCTCCTAATAACACATTTAGGTATAACTCATTAGTGCACTAATTAACCCATGAGTATAGCACCCACACGATTCAATCACCTCCCCAAATGCCCACCTATGATGGCATGAAGTGTTAGAGGGACACTTCAATATAAACCAAACCACCAGATTTTAAATGGAAGGAGGGAAAAAGATTTCTATGCCTCCTGGGGAGCTAATGTTGAAGGACCAAAAATCATGTGGTAGAGTCATTCAAGAAAGGTATATAGAGTACACATAGATAAATTTGTCAATATGTCATAGTGTTTCTATTTAGGGATAAATGATTGCAAAAAATAGCCAACTAACCAAATAAACAATGAAATGTATACTATCACTGTACTTTTAAAACATATATAAAAATGTAAAAAATGTAAAAATATGTCTTGGTCACTCCTTCATTAGAAAATAGAGAAAATTTGGAGCCATGGTATTCAATACTCAAAAGTCTACAGATTTTTTTCCTAATGCTAATAATATCTAACTTTCATAGACATAATAACAGTTTTGCTTAAGAACCTGAAAATAAATTTACATGATAATATTTTTTCTCATGCTAGTTACCTAGGCCATTCCATTAGTATAAATTTTGGCATATATTAGCTTCCAGTAGAAATTTATCAAATTGACAATAAATATCTAACAGAGGACTTCTAATTGCTTAATACCTTTGGAACAACAGATTTATCCATTTATATGGTCATTATATTATTAATCTTAATATCTATGAAGTTATTAAATTTTGTTTTAGGGTTTTCAGTACTAGAAAATCTATATGTAGTCCACATTTATGGAAATTTATCACTAAACACATGTTCATTAAAATTTTAATAAAAAGGATTTTATTATATCCCAATTCATGAGTAAAGCACTGTAGCAGACTACTTTTTACATTTTTTTTTTTCAGATCTGATAAATTCTGCATGGATTATAGTGAAGTTAAGAATACCACCGAGGTAACTGGTAGAAAATTTCACATAAACACAGAAGGTGAGCAAGTGTCAAAGCTTTCAAAATTTGAAGAATTAGTTCGAGGAAAGATTCTAAGTATGCAATTAGAGTCAGCATGTCCTGTTTAGTTGACATAAATGGTTAGTGTTCTCACTTTAAATAGCAAGATGTTACTTACGGAAATATTCTGAAATTTTAACAGACTATATAGAGGAAAATAAGAAAAGAAAAAAAAAGAATGGAGGGATATACATAAACACAGCAACTTGAATGTGAAATTCAGAAACAATCTCCAATTTGAGCCACCAGAAGTTTAAAATACATTGAAAATAATGATATAGAAACGTTCATGAAAACTTGATACAAGTATTAGTGCTGACTTTACTTTTCAAAGATTGCCACAATAAAATTACCTTTTTATAAACTTTTTTTTTTTTTTTTTTTATGGGACCTGGATCTTCTTCCAATAGACAGATGTAGAAGATTTCTACCCCTTGAAGAAAGCAGAGGCTTGACTACATCAAAAGTGATGTAGTCAAATCCAAAGCTACTTCATAACACATTCTGCCTTCTTTTCTTAGGAAGCTTGGTTTCAAACCCACTGTCTTGCTGTGAGCAATGCAAACAGTCTATGAGACACTAAGCCCTGAGTGAACACCAGCCAACAACCAGATTCAACTTGCTCACCTTCTAAATTAACAATCCTGAAAGTGGTACTCGGTGATAAATTAAGGCAACCAGTTGTTGCTACTTGAAGAAAAGATAAGATGTTCCCTGAACTCCTGCCAAATCACAGTTGTATAGAAAAAAATTAAATGATTATAGTTTGAAGCTACTAAGCTTTGGTATGTTGCCACAAAGTCTAGTCAAAATAAATGCCTAGATTTACAAGTAAACATGTTACATTTTTTTCTACATGGGAATAAAAATATTACTCAATGAATGTACATTTGTCATTTTTATTTGAATACATAAAACTAGAATCATCTGTTTCATAGAATGTTAAGCAATAACTGAATCTTTTAAAAATGATGATGAGAATGAAGATTGGTCATTCTGAAATTTTAGCAAAAAATTTAACTTAGAAACATAGTTTTTAAGGCTAACACAAATATACTTGCTTAGGCAACTGGTCATTGAACCCTACCTGAAAACCTCTTTTTATTATCATCAAGAATCCTCATGTTGAGGATCCATTATGGTTCTACTTTAAACACTATTTCACTTGGGAGTAAATACTTATGGAATGTCTTGACTGGGTGCCATCATTCTTATGTTAGAATCATTAATATATCCCATTGGAATGTTTTTGCTAATTGAAAACTGAATAACTTTTATCCTTGGACTAGTTTTTCCTTAGGTACTAATAATCAAAATACGAAAATTGCAGTACAGCAACAGAGAGGATGACTCAAAGGCACACCAATCATTACAGGATACATTTGCAGAAGTAATCTCCAACTTAACTCAGGCTCTGAAAATGAATCTGCTAACTGTTATAAAGTCAGACTTTAAAAAATGGTGAACTATTTACTTTCTTAGCTCTGAAGTAAATTTTAGTTCTTAAGATTTATTTATTCATTTATTAGCTGTATGATCATGAGAAGTTATATAAACTCTCTTCTTCCCAGAACTCATTTGTAAAATTTGCTTAGTAGCATCACCTCTGCAAAAGAATTCTTGCAGCCAGGCTTGGTGGCACATGCCTGCAATCCCAGTACTCTGGAATAATGAGGCAGGAGGATTATGAGTCTGAGTCCCCCCTATGGAGTTTAGAGGCCTAAGAAATAGTCTCAAAATAAAAGATAAAGGACTAGTGATCTAGCTCAATAGGAAGGACCTATGTTCAATCCCTAGTACTACAGAAAACAAAAACAATAACAAAAAAGTATTGTATATATTCAACCAGTTGATGTTGTGCAGAGTTTAACACAGTTTCCAGTTCCACAAAAGCTGGACATTCTATATAGTTACCCGTTACTATAATTTGTATTGTATCCCAAATACCATAAGAATGAGAAAAATGCTCAGTCAGTAACCTGAAACAGAAAATAATTCTTAATGATGTTATATAAAATTAAGTCAATATACTGACTCTTACATAGAGCCTCAATGTTTCTTTACTTTTCTAAGTACACCAAGTACAATTAAATAGTAGTCAGACTAACTCATTCAACTATTGTGATTATAACAGATTCTTTCTATCAAGGTCTCATAGGTATACTAAGTACATGTTTAACTCAGAAACATTAAATAATACCAAAGATGTATGTATTACCTGTCCCCCTTGAATAAAAGAAAGAAAAGTTTAAAGTTAACAATTTTCTTACTGGGATTCAACAAAGTAAGACCATGACATGAAGTTGGGTAATATAGATCTATTTGTCCAGACAAGTTAGCCTTTTTGTCTTTAAAATCACTTCATTTAACCAATAATGCATATTATTATCTTCATTCATCAATGCATATCATTAGATTTGTAATGATGTGTTTTTTTCCTCCAGCTTTTTATGTTCATGCAAATCAAACTGAATTAGCTATCATTTATGCTACTAGACACAAAGTGATTTTCAGATGTCAAAGATCTGCTATGAATAAAATCTACACATATAACATTGAACAAGGCTCTTTGAAGTGAATAAAATATTACATAATTATACAATTAAGAATAGACATTTATGTCTTATTTTTCAAAATCTCAAAATAAAGGGAGAACACTGAAAACCATCTTTCACACGTTTTGAGAAAAAAAATTCAAATATTTCTTAACAAATTCTGACATTAGGAGTGAAACTGGAAACAGAAAGACCTGAATACTTTATAGGAAAAAAAAAAAAAAAAAAAAAACAACTAGTCTAATAGCTGAGTCCTAGGAATTTGACTTTTCCAAAACAGAGTTTTATATATTCTTCACTTTTAGGAGAGAAGTTGCTATTTTTGTCTCAGCAGATACCTGTTTGCTTTACAATTCTTTATTCTTAGGTATGCATATCTATCATCTAGATTGAACCAAGATGTGAATTCCATACTCACAGGAATTTACAGCTCTGTTAGAATTTTTTAAAATTCAAAATTGAATGCAGAAAATATGTATTCATGATACCTCTTTAAAATGTATCTTTAAAGATGGATATTTGTATTCTGGATTTGTTAGCTCCTAATTCTGAACAGTTAAGCATAATCTTCAATATATTTCTGAACTATAATTGACTGAAAGCTATCCTGTTAACCTGTGTGTCCTCTGATTTTGAATTTTCTTTATATATGTGAATTTTGGTAAATGCAAAGGTTACTTCTTGGAGTTTTCCAGAGTATATAGCAACTGAACTCTTCTGTGATTAACTGCGAGAAATACAATTAAAACCATCAGCATCAAAGGGATTGTTGCTCCATGATATATTTCTACTTTGCAAGTGATGTAATTATGGATTATGACAAAAATTTACTGATAATCTCTGAAAATAGTTTGAGCCACCATTTTGTTAATGTTTTAACTTTTGTCTAATTAATTTTGTTATTATCAATTAAAATGCCTGCAACGTATTTCTACAGGATCCAGTGAGATTTAAAGTAGTTTAAAGGAAAGGGAAATGATGAGAATATATTTACCGGAGTTCTCAACTCAGGTATGGCAGCTTGATAGGTGAGTGGACGACAATCACGAGTGCTTGGCACAAGGAAACAAGGAAGAAACATAGGGCCCAAGTCATCTCCATCTAGGATGTCCACTGTGAGGGTGGTAGTGGTGGCTCGTCTTTCATTCAGATTTTGTGCACGGTCCTGTGAGAGGAAAAAATCAAGTAACTGGGTAAGTTATAAAAACTATATACAAAGTAGTCTCTTTTCTTTTCTTTTTGTGTTTCTTTTGTTTAAATGATTGATTAGTAACTTGTTTAAACCAGTAATCTGAAATGGTAAACCTGGAATGTAAACTGAAATCCACTGATCCTCAAACTTGCTGTCTTGGCTATATGTTGTAGTAAGTAAGCTTTTATATGTTAGACCGTTTCACAGTATTACAATAAATACCATAAAATTGTAATGCATTAATTTTTTCACTTGGAAATTTGATTTATTGAGTATTTTGAAATACATTATACAAAGAATCTAATTGTTAGTCAAATAACTCATTTTGAAAGGTGATTTGGGAATGAATGGAAAAGGTTAATGGTGCAGGTTTTTTGTACCTCCAACTCTTTGCCTGACTTCAGACCGAGGCTGTCATATTAAAAGGGTGTTTGGTTTCACACCAAATGTAAATGAAGAATTGAAGATAATGTTTTCTGATTGGTCCCAGGTGGACAGTTTGTGACCTGTGTTCTTGGTCTCCATGACTGACAGATCACAGCCACTTGCTCAGCTGGTCTGTCCAGCTCCCACTGTAACCTTTTCCTACATCCCACTCTTAACTGTGAAGAGCATACTTTTATCCTACTTTTAATAAATGTAAATTCTTGCCACCATTTTGTGTGTCTTGCCCAAATCTTTTTTTCAGGACACCGAGAACGTGGAAAGAATCTCCGAGGGACCCCCAAAACCGGTAACAAGACCATAATGTACCTCTCTGTTGAGGGCCCACACGCTGTTCTGAGTGTGTACTTCATTAATTCTGTCTAATAAACCTTTTTTTGTGCCTCTCATTGATCCATACTGAAAATTATTCTTCTTTAAAGAGAGGTATTGAAACTGAAACCTATTCCATGGGTCATACTGCGTTCGCTTAGGGAAATCTTAGGCTCCACCTGGTGACAAGTGATAGCTAACTCTTTTTGAAGTAATAAACATATTTGGGAACTAAAAGTAGTCGTGTGCAACATAGTGAATATACTATTGATAAAATAGTATAATATACTATACTATTGAATCGTTGATTTTAAAGTGGTTAATTTATCTTATGGTAATTTACTTCAATTAATATTTTTAAAAGTGATTATGTTAACAGACTAGTTTTTTATTTTATGCTGCTCAAAAAATGTCTTCTATGTGACAGTTACCAGATATTAATACTTACCAGACACTACCAATTCAAACAAACAAACAAAGAACTTCTTTCATAAGTTTTAGGTGATACTTATTCCAATTATGCTCTTTCCCAATATGGTTTGATCAAGAGTGGTTTTAGAGAAATAATTTAAGGCAAAGGCTTAAAAAGAAGAAATCTCTATTGGTGAAATTTTGCCAAGCACAACCTTATTGGCAATGTACTGTCTTTGTGATTCTACTATTCTTTTGATCATTTGATACATTATGAGCTAGATTATGATAAAATTATGGAGAAAAGCAAGAAGCAATGTTTAAATTTTAATTTTCTATTCAAAATCCCAAGAGTTGAAATTATTCAAATGCAATACATTAGAGATTCAACAGATGAAAAGTAATCTCTGCCCTTCCCTTAGATCATTAAAATTAACTACTTGTGGGAGTGAGGCTACCATGAATTATCTTGCAGGGAGTTTTATGGGAATAGAGAAAAAATAAAGAGGACCAATTTCACCTGCATGCAAAAATGTTATCACAAATTTCCTTATCTCCTACTTGTTCCCCTTCAAAACCGATTTGTTCTTTCCATAGAAGCCTCCTACGTCCACTGCACTATATCTAACCTCTCTTTCTTAGCCATTTTAGAGAGCCATTTTTATGTGTTCCCATAAGCACATCAATATCTTGTTTGTTGAAGGTCTAACAAGAACAGCAAAATGCAATATATAATATTCTAAATTGTGAGTGATATAAATAAAACAAATTTTGAGTTTTCATTCATTGTTAAGTGAAAATGCATTGTATGGTGAAAATTATCAAGAAAATTTCCTTCTATCACTTTCTCAGTTTTCCTCTCCATTTTCCTTCTTTCCTTTTTCAGAAAGCAAGGTAACACTGTAAAATTTTAAGAACATTAAAGAAAGATGATATTTTATTGTCTTAGAAAACTATGATTGCAATTGACAAACAATCTCTTTTGAAATTATCCTAGTTAAACCATAGTATGAAATAAATTATGGTCCTCCAAAATTCATGTTGCCCTAACTCCCAGTGTAGCTATGTAAATAAGTAATTTAAGGATAAATGTTATCAGAAGGACAGGCCTGGCTACAATACTAGTAATGTCCTTATCTAAAGAGAAATTTGAGAGCTCCACCTTCAAAACCCCCAGCTGACCATTTTGACCACTGAAGAAAGGCAATGTGAGAACATAGAAGGCATGGCTTTATGTAAACCAGGAAGAAAACCCTCACCAGAAAAACACCTTGCCAGACTTTTATCTTGGGGTTTCGAGATTCCAAACTGGTGAGAAAGTAAATTTCTGTTGGTAAAAACACCTAGTCACTGGTATTTTCCTATGGCATCCAAAATAGATGAATATAACTGCTTACTTGACATTTTTCTCAACCATATCTTGTAATTTCATACATCATTTATAGATCTTTTTTGTTGTTGTTTTGTTTTGTTTTGGTACCATGGATTGAACTCAGGACTGTGTGCTTGTGAGGCAGGTAGCAGCAGCACTGAGCTAAATCCCCAGCCCTATCATTTATTTTTAACATTAAATACTTAGTAACATGAAAACTTTTTCTTAAAAATTAATCACTGACAATTGTTAGCTTAGCTAAACATAAGGAATTGCATGTGACACAAAGAATAATCTATAATAAAAGCTAATTATGGGAGTTTTAAAAATGTATACCTATCTTCAAGTCAGAATCAAGAAAACCACAGTTAACAAAGTGTGGGATTTGACCTTGCTGGAGAACTCTGTCAAGGTCTCACAGGGAGGATATATTGACCCAATTCCTGAATTTTTAGCATATTGATGTAGAATGTTCAATACTTTGGGTCCCTGTGATGGCAATACAGTGTACAACTCACTACAGTGTACTTCAGAGTCCTATTGTAACATGATGTCTTGCATTGTCAAAGGTATGCTGTTTTTAATGAATGCTCTACTAAATAGGTTGAAATTTCCATCCGTACATTACAAGAAAGATGGAATTTTTTAAAACAAGGTATGTGCCTAGTAGAGCCCCCAAAATTATTTTTTATAAACAGATCAGATATAACTAATTCATTGTTACAATGCACTCTCTGTACAAACCATTGCTTTACATACGTTTAAGTAAACTGTAGTAATGCTGCGAATAAATACTTCTAATTTTATGCGGTAAGTGACAGTTCATCTCAATTGAAAATTTCTTATTGTAAATAGTTAAATTGCTAACTATTCTTTCATCAAACTGGAAACAAGTGCTAATATGCATCATTTTAATATCTGCTTTATGATTAATAGTGTATTAAACAAATGTCGGTTGTGCCAGATGGGATTAGGAAAAATGTGGACTCAAATAAATGAAATTATAAAAACCTTGATTTTAAAATGAATCTGGAACAGATGTGATTATTTTCTGATTTATTTTTAAGGCAGTGTCATAGAATGCTCAGAATAGACTTCTAGAATTTAAATATTTAGTGCTAAAGTAGCTCATAGTTTACCAAAATGGCTAGAAGCACTTAACAAACTCATGGGCAGATACATACATTAAATACCATTTCATTACTTATCAGGTATTTGCAGTAGAAAAAGAAAAAAAATGCAACATACTTAGAATTTCTCTGAGTCGTCTGACCCTAAATCATTTACCTGAAATGAGAGAAATATTTCTTTTGCTTCTGCTAACCAGTAATAGATGGAGTATTACTGGTTGAAATTTTAAATATTAATCCTACTAACTTGATTCTATTATATTTCTGTATTTAAGGAAAGAAAATAGGAGCAACAAAACTACCTTAATTTAAATCATTTTAGAAATGGGGTCTTTTTTAAAGATTTTTTAATTTGTTAGTGATGTTTATGTAATTTTTCTCATTTTTTATACATATCAGGTGATGGAATACAATTATATTTTACATCTCTCCACTATTCTAACATTCGAAATATTCTGTTTCCTTAAGCCATGAGGCACTACCTTTCCTTCCATCCCTATTTTCCAGAAAATGTTGAAAACACTGGAAGAAATAAAAACAAGCAGCTTTAAGAAGCAGGGATGTAGCTCAGTGGTGCCACACCTGCCTGGCAAGCCCAAGGTTCTGAGTTTGATCCCCAGTACCAAAAATAAATGAAAAAAATAAATAAAGCAGTTTTAAATTAGTACTTATTCCATATATAAGTAGAAAGCAGAAGGGAGAGGAGGTCAGAATGGCGGTTATTTAAGAAAAGTTGTTTTCCATAGGTTGAAATCTAAAAGCAAGTGATTTTTACATATCCAGCAAAAATGTAGCTATTTTATATAGCCATAGAAGTATGATAGTTCACTTCAATCCTCTCAGATTTTTATTTAGAACTTCTGAGATAAGATCCAGAATATCTGAATTTTAAATATGCCTCCAACATGATAGTGCTTCTGCCTTTTGGTAGCTCAGACTTTGAGAAATATTTCAATAGGTGCTAAAAACATAAATTGAGTGTTGGTAGCACTTTAGGGGGTGACTTAGAGGGTAAAGAATACAGTGAATAAAAATAATTCATTCCCAACCCTCTTCCATTTATTTTTCCATCTAGAAAATTATATAAATCTCACCACTGTCAGAGGGCCCTAATGAGAAAATAAATCATATCAAACACTCAAAGAGCATTTAATACATTCAGATGTGTTCTTTATTTCATAAGTTCATGGAAAAAAAGTAAAAGAAATTAAATACTCACATTGGCTTGGATGATGACAAAGTACCGAGTCTTATCTTCATAGTTGAGCCTCTTCCTTAACACTACATTTCCAGTCAACATGAGGGGAATTTCAAAGGTGTCATTGGATGTCTGTAAATATTAAATATATAAATTTCAGGTTGTTGAAGTTAAACTTTTTCTTTTCATATATTATAGAGTTATTCATTAATAGCCCTCAATCAAAGTCTAGGTATTTAAAAATCTTCCGCATTACCATATAATCTGTTCACCATTTGTTTTAACATCAAAGAATTCAAACATTAAAATCTGTTATCTCAATATTGTACCTTTTTGTATTCTAAATATTTTCTAATTTATCAAATATAAACTTGAAACTGTGTTATTGTAAAAAAAATCTATTAAGGTTATGTTGTTTACGCTTCATAACAGCTGCTCATTAGTTATCCAGTCAAAGACTTAGTTTCTTCTTAGAAGTTAAACTCCAAAGTGCTTTGCAGCTGTGCTGCTTTGTTAAAAGTAGCTCTCGGTGCAAGAGTATTTGCAGCTAGAATATTATTTGCAAGATTAGTATCTTATCCTTATAAAAGAGCTTATAGCACTCTTGTATTTTAACACCATTGTGAAAATTGTTAAAATAGTATCACAGTGACTACAACAGATCAGTTTTATTTCAGGCACTGGAACATTTATTTTTTTCTGAAGTTGTGGTTGTGCTTGTGGCCATCACAATACGTCCTTAGCTTAAATTTACAGTACATTTTTCCAAAGAGAGGAGGAGGAGCACAAGGAAGAGAAGCAGAAGGAATGGGAATGGCAAGGCTGTAGGGAGCATGCTACCATCCTCAAATCAGTGTGAGTGAATTCTTAAGAGTCACTCTGGAAAGTAAGACTCAGTGAGAAAACTGCTAATCAAATCTGCCAAGTCTGATTGAATAAAAGGAATATGATAATGTAGATATAGATATAGATTATGTAGATATAGATTAACTTTCTATATGTACAGTTAAGAAAGCTGTCACATACATGAGATATATCTATTTATCTATTTATAGATATAGATAGATATATGGATATATATGGATATATATCTACATAGATTATGTGAGTGCAGAATCAATTAAAAATGCATATTAATGAGATATATCTCTCTATAATATGTCTATATAGACCACAGCCACCTGACCCTGACATTTAACCAGTTCAGCTTACTGTCACTGGATGTTTCCTTTTCTGCTAATAATTCTCAATTAACTCTACTCTTTCATTTGATTGTTTTAATAAATATGTTTCATAAGTTGCCTCTGGGTATTTTCTTCAGTTTCCCAACAACATACTCCGTTACTCCAGGAACCTGGGCTGTAGATGAGATATCCTGCTAAAATGATATTTACAAAGCTTTATCTAATGGTTAAAATAAAGTAATATCTAGTAACAAAATAGTAATTAAAATTGTATTACATGATAAAGCCATGAGGAATAGGACAAGGATGCCTAATATTCATAGTACATAAGACCAGTGAGAAGTATCATGATATTAAATTTTTAATTCTTAAAAAGTTTATTACTACATGTTTGCAGTACATGTAGTTTACAATCATCTTGGGGATTGAGTACATGAACACATTACAGCTTGTTTTTTTTTTTAATGTCCTTTCCTCCTTTCCCTCCCTCCTATAATTCCTCTCTCCCAATTTTCATTCCTGTTGATTTTATTAATCTTATCTCATGTTATGGCACATAATGTTTACAATCTTTGAGGTTGTTAGGTACCTATATATGGGATATGTTAATTTTACTTATTTCTGCTTCCTTTCCTTCTCACCCCTTATCTTTGTTCCCTTGGACCACTTCCCTATTGCAGTAAATCCATCCCCTTGTCCTCTTCTATGCAGCCATTATTACTCTCTTTGTACTTTACTTCACTCAAATGAGAGACACCATATTATACTTAATCTTGTGTGTCTGGTTTATTTCACTCAACATTTTATTTTCCTGGTGCATTCATTTTCCTACAAATGTCTCAAATGAGTCATTCCTTATAGCCATGTAGTATTGCATTATATACATTTACCAGAATATTTTTATCCAGTCATTTGTTGATGGGTATACAGGCTGCTTCCAGAGTTTAGCTATTATGAATTGTGCTACTATAAATATTAGTATGCCTGCATCACTGTAGTATGCTGTCTTAAGGTATTGGGGAAGATACCTGGAAGGAGCGATAGCTGGATCATATGGAATTTCTAATTTCAGTTATTTGAGAAATCTCCAGAATGGTTGTACAAGTTTGCATTCCCACCAACAATGAAGAAGAGTTCTTTTTCACCACTGCCATGCCAGAATTTCTCATTGTTGATTTCTTAATGATTGAATTCTTTCAGGAATAAGATGGAATCTTAACATTGGGTTAATATGCATTTGTCTAATGGCCAGATATGTTGAACATTGTTTCAAATATTTGTTTACCATTGGAATTTCTTCCTCTGTAAAGTGTCTGTTCATTTCTCTTGCCCATTTCTTGACTGGATCTTTAATTTTAAGTGGTTTATTTTTTTTTGAGTTCTTAATATGTTCCAGATACTAGTCTTCTGTCTGAGAAGTAGCTGCCAAAAATACTCAAGATTTCAGAAATTTTCACCAGTCTTCATTTCAGCAGCCCATTAAGAAACTAATGTAAATGGCTCAAGTGTTATTTTGAAAAGCAGTGGACCAGGTGATGATTCTGGGAGTGAGTTTGCATTTTGTCTCTCTTTCATTAATTGTCCTATTCTCACATATTTAGTGCTCTTGTCCACCATCAAAAGAAGAGTATGGAATCAGAGTAGCACCTATTTTTTTCAGTATTACATTTGTGAAGTTAAGCCATTACCCTCTTGCTGATCATTTTGGGCAATTCTTGCTGAAACACAAACTTGGCAATGTTTACTTTAGGTGATGCAATTTAAATGTTGATCTCTACCCACATTGTATTAATGAAACAAGTCCAATTATGGCTAAATATCTTAATATCCACTGGCCGCAACCATTAAGAAAGGCCAACTCACAATTTCTTAGTGGTTCAGTGACTTGAGAGCTGTCATACAAGGGACATTTCTTCATTTAGTGAAATAAGGGAATAAGACAGGGTAAGTAATCTCATCACCATTGAAAAGACAAGAAGTAGGAACCGGCATAAAACTTGTCTCCCATACACATTCACACAAAGAGAAAGAGAATGCTGACAGTGACAATCTAGACACTCTTTCCCAAGAGATAATTTCATCTTCTCATAAACCTTCTTTGTTAATATGTGTAAAGGTTAGTTATACCAGTTTGGGCATAGTGACAGTTATCTGTTGGCCCTGCAAGAAGGTGTTGCTTCCTACAGTTATAAATGGTCCGGAATTAGAATAAGACAAAATTAGACTCTGTTCTCAGCTAAGAGCTCTGGTCATTCATAACTTTCTAAGGCAAAGGAAAGATTCTCATTAGTTCTCAGATCTGTGCTATAGTTATAAATACTGTTTTTGATGGTCTCCCTTTGGCTTTAGAAACCAGAATGTCAGTTGAAAAGAAATCAGTTACAGACACACACATGCACACACACAAACACACTCTCTCGCTCTCTCTTTCAAGAGAAGCTGAGCCAGTCCCAGCACCTGGAAGAAAGCTCCCCCCCCACCATCCCACGCTCCTAGGGCAGAGAAGCTGAGCCAGTCCCACACTCTTCCTGTTAATCTACAGACAGAGCAAAAGTCCAAATCTCCTTAACTGGATTTGTCATTATTAAATGGTAAGAAAGTCTTCTCTTTCTCTCAGGTGCTGTAATACCCTTGTTTTTCTTCATCTCTTAAAAAAATCTCTTCACTTATCCTCTTCTGCTGCCTTTTCTTGCTTTCTCCCTACCTCTGTTTCACTTCATACTTTCTTCATTTGCTAACTAATGAGCATGACTTTGGTTTTATTTCTTAGTTGCAATAAACAGTATCGACTTTGTTCTAATCAACTCTATTTATCTTTCCACAACTCTCTGATTAAGCTAGGCTATCATTCCATCAGTGGCTGATACATAGCTTGCTTGTCATTGGTAGGGGGTTTCCTTACTCTAATTATCAGAAATGAAAAGTGGAGGACCTTGCAAGATTACATGATCCTGATCCTGTTCACCCAACAGGGACTGGGATTTGAGTAGGCAACATGAATATACTCTTAATTGAAACTACTATCACTGATTATTCATATTATTTCATACAAAGCTATCCCTTATTCAACCACGTAAATACAAACACAAACATTCAGATTTAAGGATGCATTAAATATTACAATTCAGTTAAATTTAACATAAGATAAAAATAAAGGTAAGTAAAAAAAAAACAAGAGAAATCCTAATTTTAAAATTATACTTTTAAGAGCAAGTGTAGCTTCAGGATATAATCATTACTCAAAACTTGTTTCAGGAAACTCTCTGAAAAAAGAAAAAAAAAGAAAACATCTTAAGGCTCTAAAAGATACGATAAGCTTGTAAACTGGGCTGTGGTCTTGGGCTTTTTGCCTCTTAATTGTGAAACACTGACCTTCATCTTGAAGAAAGGCATTGTTAGGTGGCCAAAAATCTCAGTTTTAAACATAGGTGAAGGACCCTAGTTAGCAAAACAGACTCCATATTGCTGTTGAACAACCCACCTGCCTGCCCTTTAGATGAATTTAAAAGGAGGAAGCTTAGAAGCCTCCTCCCCTTAGAAAGTCTTTTAGAAACAACAATTAATCAACTATTGTTTTACAAATGTTCTAAAGGCAGGATGTTCCGCTTCTGTACCTTTTGCTTGCTTTGCTAGTTCTATCCCATAGGGGGGCCTAGAAACTCTTGGCCTCAAAGGTGTATAAAACATGTTTGTCTCCCCCGAGTTGGGGCTCGAGTCTGATGCTCGAATCAGGTCCCAGCCCATAATAAACTCCTGTGTGGATTTAATATCGGTCTCTGGTTGGTTCTTTCTCACTAGGTGTAACATAGGTACATATTTTTATTCTAACATAACCTGTCAGAAGGGTAACCTGACAGACAATAGGAATACACACCCACATCCACATCATAGGTTACTCATCTTGAAGACATCCCTAAAACCACAAAAATATACCCTGCTCCAGGCCATGATGAACCTCTCTCTTGAGGGCCCACATTCTATTCTCTGTTTTAAAATTCTTCCCAATAAAACTCCTTTTTCCTCTTACTGAGGAATCTTAAAAATTCTTTTTTTTCAGATGGATGTAGGTACTATGATTTAAGGTCCCCATCTCAGCTTTGGAGGACCTTTCTAGAACCAACCCAGTGATAGTCCCATCATTTTCTAAGCAATTTCCCAGGTAATTGTATTTAGCAGTGATTGATTAGTTGACTTCAGGGGCATTTATGTTGCATAGCTGAAAGGTCATAAAATTGGAATAAAGAAGACCTCAGCTCAAACTTTTATGCAAAGACATTTGACAACTAAAATTAGAACATTTAATTGTAAAATAGCAATATATTAGGACTTCAAATTCTCATAATGCAGTACACTGTTTATATTAAAACACAATATAATTCTCTGACTCAACGTCTCAAAAATAAGTAATACCTGGTTTTGCTTAGCTTAAAATATTTTAGTGACTTCTAAAATTTGGACTTTGACTTATATACAGAAATACTCAAGGATAGTGATTTGTTAAGTACCCTTTTACATTTGAAGCATGGTTTTTAACTTCCTGACTCAGGAAATTCAAATGTATTACTTGCTTACCATTACACAATAAATTATGGCGCTTTTTTGCTGAATTGCCTACAGCTATGAGGAATCAGTGAAAAAGGACAAAAGAAGGACAATTTACTCAGGAAGAGTTGATAAAAGATATTACCGCCCACTGAAACATTGCTCTAAAGCTTCAGGGGAAGAAGCTACCTATGCATACTGCTGTCACACCCTTGGTGCTTTTCTGAGTGGCACTGGTCCTCCACAGAAATCCTCTGCTACATCCTTAGTCCATGGGAGCCTGCTACAGGGGACATGTCAACAATTTCCTCCTTACCACTTTAGATTAAAACTCTCAAAATACTGACTGCATAAACATCAGTGCAGTTTGTTATTTAAAAAGATTGAGATAATTTCCAATGATGAATATCATTATAATGTATACCTTAAATGTACCAATAAAATTAATTTTAAAAAAAAGTTTAAGATGATAATCTCTTATATGAATACTTTTGTCAATCTTGACAAAAATGAGATTTAAAATAGCAGAATACCTATCATATTTGCAATTTTTCATATAAGATAAATTCTCAAAAATAAAGATATTTTACAAAATGTGATAACATATTTTGACCTATTTCAATTACAGATTTTTGTTGCTCTTGTTTGCTTTGAGTTTTTTCTAAACAATTGAATTGAACATTGTATTATAGAAAGTCTTATTTTGTATTAATGAGATAGAAAAATAAAGATTGGTAGAAAGAAGACAAAAATAATAATTTTAAAAATTGAACTTTTAATTGTTAGATTTCCCTCCCCTTAAGATGGCTGCATAAAATGCTAGCCTTCTCCTTCCCATAATACCCTGCTTCCCACTTAAAATTATGGCTTCACCTGCCAAAAGACAACCTTCTTTTTCCCAAAATGCCCTTCTTCCTGCCAAAAGAATAACCTGATACTTGCTACCGCCTATCAACTAGTGATGTCACAGGCTCCAATCCCTTAGCCACTACATCACTCAACCTTACCCCAGCTCCTGCAAGCCCCACCCCAGCTCCTACAAGAAGCTCTCCCTGTTCTGGCCATATTGCTCTCTCTCATTTGTTTGGAGACAGCCCAGCAGATTGTCCCTACAATAAAGGCTTGTTGTGATTCTGGTCTTGTCTTGGTTTTCAGCTCTTTTACCTTACATATCTGTGTGGAGACCTGGGAGGAAGGGGATCGATTAAATGATGATCTCCCATGAGACAGGGTCAATTGGCCTTTCAGCCACCTCCTCTGGACCACATTTGCCAAGCCAGGACCTGCTCAGGCTCTCTGACTTTGCTATTGCTGATGTTACACACCCACACCAGTCACTGATCTCTGAATGAGTAGGCAGTTCAGCCTCCCTCTCTTAGGGTCCTTTGTTTCATTCTCATTCTCTCCCTCCAGGAATTTCTCAAAAATCCAAGTGCTTCATCAGAGAGACCTCTCAACTGTTGGGCCCAGGACCGTGCCTCTGGGGGATACCCCATCAGCCTGGCTCCTCTCATTCTGTCCCTCCAGAGACTCACTCAGAGATTGTCAAAAGAGACAAGGACACTCTTCTCTTTTGCCCTTCTCCTAGGGAGCTGCCTTCTCCTCACTCATCCTAACATGGGAGCCCAACAATCCAACCCCCTCCCCCCTTCAATGCTTCTAGCCTGCCTCCTGGCACAATTCAGCCCTCTTGGATTGTTGGGACCAGACTTTACACCGAAATAACTTGTTTTCTATTGTAATCAAGTTTGGCCTCAATACAAAATAGATAATGGGTCTCAATGGCCTGAAAATGGCACTTTTGATTTTAACATACTGCATGATTTACTCAATTTCTGTCAACACAATGGCAAATGGTCAGAAATCCCCTACCCACAAGCCTTCTTCTACCTACACTCTTGACCTTCTGTCAAACCTGTTTGCCCTCTCAGGTACTTCTAGGCCAAATTCCATCATCCACCTCTCCCAACTCCAACCTTCCTGACCTCAACACATTTGATCCAGCTGATAACTCACCCTTCACACCTCCCCCACCCTATAACCCTGTCAGCTCTTCTTCCTTCTCACATGCTTCTTTACCTCCACCATCTTGTGAGAACCTCCCTCATCTCCACCATCTTGTGTTTCCCCACCCCACATCCGTTCTTGGTATCCCACCCTTCCAACATCGGCCCCAGCCACACAGATGCCTCTCTAAGAGGTTGCTAGGACCAAGGGCACTGCTAGAGTACATGTCCCCTTCTCTTTCTCTGATGTTTCTCAAATTAAAAAAAGCTTAGGTTCTTTCTTCTCCAATCCTGATGTCTATATTAAAGAATTCCACTACCTTACTCAGTCCTATGATATGACCTGGTGAGATATTTACATGATTCTCTCAACCACTCTCTCCACAGAGGAGCACCAGAGGGTCTGGAGGGCAGCACAGGCAGCAGATGATGATTTCCATGCCAAAGATCCAACCAAGCTAGTGGGCACACAGGTAGTACCAGACCCCCAAACTGATTGCACTTACCAGGATTATGGCCCAGGCAGAGACCTCCAGGACTATATGATTGTCTATCTCATAGAAGGCTTAAAGAAGATTTCCCCAAAGACAGTTAATTTTGATAAGATCAAGGAGATAACTCAGGGACCACAAGAAAATCCAGCCCAGCTGATGCACTCCAAAAATACATCAAAATTGTTCCTACATCTCAGGTAGGGTACGATTGTTATCAACACTCATTTATTTCACAGTCTGCCCTGACATCAGAAAATAACTTAAAAAGGTCAAGGAAGGCCCCCAGGCCACAAAAACTGAGCTCCTCAATGTCACCTTTAAGGTGTTAAGAACAGGCAAAACAACAAATGGTAGCTAATTACCAGATGCTGGCTGCAGCCCTACAGGGTAAACCACCCTCCTACAAGAAGACATTCACTCATGATGGGCCTCCTGGGGCCTGCTTGGAATGTGATCAAA
Source organism: Heterocephalus glaber (assembly GCF_053883595.1). Classification (NCBI taxonomy): domain Eukaryota; kingdom Metazoa; phylum Chordata; class Mammalia; order Rodentia; family Bathyergidae; genus Heterocephalus; species Heterocephalus glaber. The sequence continues at coordinate 32,688,707 of NW_028258320.1, read as the reverse complement.
CTGGGCTAAAGAATGCCCCAATCCCAAGCCACTGCCTAGCCCTTGTCCTGATTGCAACCAGAAGGGTCACTGGAGTGTTGACTGTCCCATTCACTGAAAAGGTAAGAGGCCATCCCCTCCTCAAGCCCTGGCAGCAAGTACAGAGATGTCTCTGTCAGAGCTCCTCAGCCTGGTGACAGAGGATTGACGGTGCCCAGGGTCATCTGCAGCCCCCAAGGCCATCACATCCAAGGAGCCCAGGGTAAATGTCAGCATCTCAGGTAAGCCTATCTTGTTCTTGCTTGATATGGGGGCTACATACTTGGCCTTACCACAATGCTCAGGCCCCACTCATCCCTCCACAGTAACCATCATGGGGGTTCAGGGGATACCTTCAAACCCACTAATCACCCTACCCATAGCATGTTCCTTATTAGGCAGCACATTTTCACATAGCTTCTTGGTTATTCCTAGCTGTCCTACCCCCATTTTAGGAAGAGACATTCTAACCAAATTCAGGGCCTACCTCATTCTCCACCCAACCAATTCAGACTGTACCGGTATCCTGCTGCTCCTGGCTGCCCTCATGACTCAGTCCCCAAGCCAACCTCACCTTCTTTCAAGGCATCTTATATTGACCCCTCAGTCTGGGACAGCTCCACCCCTTCTGTTGCTAAACATCACCCTCCCATTCAAATCTCTCTAAAGGATGTCACTCAATTCCCAAATGTCCCACAATACCCTATAGCCTTAAGACACCTACAAGGATTAAAGTATATAATCACTGCTCTAATCGATAAAGGACTTCTCAGACCAGCTCACTCCCCCTACATCACCCCTGTCCTTCCAGTCCTAAAAATGAATGGCTCCTGCTGATTGGTACAGGATCTGGGGGCCATCAAATCCACTGTACTTCCTATACACCCTGTTTTCCCAACCCCCACACTCTGCTGTCCCACATCCTTGTGCCATTTCACTGTTCTAGATCTTAATGATGCCTTTTTCACCATCCCCTTACACTCCAACTTACAAGAACTCTTTGCATTTACATGGACTGACCCTGATATGGGACACTCTCAACAACTTACTTAGACAGTTCTTCCACAGGGTTTTTGGGATAGTCTACACCTCTTTGGACCAGCCTGGGCTGCTGACCTCTTAAAATTAAACCTGTCTCCCTCTAAACTACTTCAATATGTAGATGACTTGCTCTTATGCAGTCCCACTCTTAAACTCTCCCAACAAAACACAGCCTCACTGCTCAACTTCTTGTGTAAAAATGAGTACCGGATCTTGAGAGACAAGGCCCAACTCTCCCAACCCACAGTAAAATATCTTGGGGTTAAGATCTCATATCAACAATGAGAGATCACCTTAAGCAGCTTATTTGGGACCTTCTGGTCCCTTTCTCCAAAGCTGAGGTCCTGTCTTTCCTGGGGCTTGTGGGCTTTCTTCAATTATGGAGAGCCAATTTCAGTCTACTTGCTAAACTTCTGTATGAGGCTTCCAAGGGAGATGCAAATGAACCTATAGATGGCATATCCATCAAGGGACCATTTCTCAAATTTCAGGCTGGTATTCTCCCTACCCTGGCACTAGCTCTTCCAGATCTCCAAAAACCATTCACTCTCTATGTCATTGAAAGATCAGAACTGTCATTGGGGGTGCTGGGACAAAACATTGGGTCATGTTTCATCCCAGTTGCTTACCTATCAAAACAACTCAACCACACTGTCCAGGGCTGGCCCACATGTTTACACTCCCTGGCAGCCACCTCTCTCCCAGCCAAAGAGAGCTCTAAATTAACTTTTAGTCAATCAATGACAGTAAAGTCACCCCACTGCTTGCAGGACTTACTCACTATAACATAGCATAAATTTCTTTATGCTTCTTTCTGATGAATCCTAATAATTGTTTTTCCCTGATGAAAGTCAGTGAACTTGCATCTGGTCCCAAGAGTAACTGGATGAAGGTTCTCTTTCTCCTTCTCCTTCTGCTTAAGGGACTTCCTTGGATCCTGTCCAATGACATTACCAAAAAGGCATAAAAGTATAATATTTGGTAATAACTGATATGAGCATAGTACACATTTCATCGATATTAAACTCTCCTGATTAAAGTTCTGGTGGTTCATACCATAGAGCAGATGGTCTCTACTACTAATTCCTAGCAGGTAATTAAAATATCCCTTAATGAACAAGAGGTGAAATAATAAAATTCAGTTTTAAAGTTATAAATAGAATGCTTTTTCTCTTGAATAAAAAAAAAGAACTTACATAGGATATGCTGCATGAACAAAGCTCCACAATTCGTTTTTTACTTACTATGCATATCTGCACATGTACCAAATCAGCAAGTGGACTCTGTTTATAGTTGCCATTCAGGCATTCAGGCTAATGGATGTTTCATCTGAATATGTTTTTCTCCAATTCTCACAGCAGTGCAAGGAGATACAATGAGTTGTACTTTGGTCCTGGAGCTCACATTTTATTAGTCAAAGAAAGTAATTTCCTCCAAGCATGAAAAGTACAATCTTGACATATTTCCAAAGGGAGAAAGAATCAGAAATTTCTAAGAGATAGCACAAATGCTTTTACTTTAAATTAGGTCAATCAGTTTGGCAACACTTTATCCCCAAACTTGCACCTTTTTTATTTTAGAAAATCATTTCAATTGCACTGAAAAGAATGATAAAAGAATGGTAAAAGTAAACTTCAATTTTAACAATTCTGACATTGTTCAGAAATTAAAGACCTTTGTTATGATGGAGAGTTTGTAATCTTTGGCTATTCTTCAAAGTTTATGATTTGGAGTAATAAAAATGGTCTGTTTCCTCACTTCTCATTTTTTAGTAATTTTTCTGTGTCATTAAGAAAACAGGGTAAGAAAGACCTTAATGAAGCAAATGACCATTTCAATTCACATGTTATTTAAAGGACAGAATCCTTACCCTTCTTTCTTTTGTATGGTTTGTTCAGAAAAGGAGTAAAAAATGTTTGCTTGAATACCGCGAGTCATGCAGAATGTGCTGAATCAGCCCACTGCAGACAGGGAGGTCTGCAGACACCATAGCACCTGGACAGCCCCCCCACCCCGCTCCTCTGTACAGCCACCTGGTTCCACACTACAAAGACACAGAGGACAACGGACCACTAGACCACTGTACTGGGTAAGTTGGAGTCATCTTAACCTCCCATCAGGACCAGGACTATCTTCAAGGGAAGGGCAGCTGGAACCTGCAATACAACTCTGCAGAGTTCAACCCTACAGGAGGACAGGGAGCTCATCTTGGGACTTGCAGCCAGAAATCTGCCTGAATCTCATGGGTCCGCAACTAGCTTGCTGAGACTCATTGACTTATATCTGCACACGGCAACCCACATTGTCTACTGTGACAGCAGAGACATAACCTGAAAGAGGTCCTTCGTCTTCATGGTTATTTTTTATTCCCAAAATTAGTTTTATTATTTTGTTTTTCTTTTCTTTTCTTTTCTTTTCTTTTGCTCCTCTTATCTTTAATTTTTTTCCTTACTCTGTGCAAATATTTGTTTTTCTCTCCTTTTATTCTTTTTCTTTTCTTCTTCCTTTTCTCTTTCCTTTCTCTCTCACACTCACTCTCTTGCTCTCTCACATTGCTCATCTTCCCTTTTTGTCCTTGTTTTGGTCCTCAGTTGGAGTTCTTCTTTATTTTCCCATTATTCTCCTTTTCCTTCTCACCTGTGTCTTCTGACCACACTGCTAACCTTCCCCTATCCTTCTTCCCATCTATCCCTCCCTCCCCAACCCCTTCTAACTCCCCATCTCAAAGAGTAAAGCTGTTATATTGAAGAGTTTGTTTACTATATGTTGGGTTGGTCCTCGATCTTGATTTAAGTCACACAGCTAAAGGTGATAGGTTAATAACTACTACAAACTGTCATTCTTTAAGAGATAATTGATGCTATGGGTTTGCTGATTGTATGACTTGGGCTAAGGTGTCATGATTTATCTAAACAGTTTTCCTTCCTGGTATAATGAAAATGAGATAGGCTCAGAGTCATTATAGACTCAAAACCTAAAGACCAGCTATATCTAGTAGACACCTCTGAGAAGCAATCATTCCATAAGGGTTTTAAATAGATCAACAAAGATACTTACAATAAACAACTTCATAATATCAACCCAGGAACTAAGCCAGGGACAGTACCAAAACAAAAGTGAGAAGGCATTTAAGTCACAAACCCAGACTTCCACCTCACAAAAGGCAATTTCTGGGGGAAATGAGGTGCAAAAGTCTGATAATCAACCACATGGACAGCCTGAACTGATAGCACAGGAAGTAACAAAACAGATGAATGAGGGTCTAGAAAAATTCAAAGCAGAAATAATCTCCCAGATATCCACAGAGATGGAGAGCAGAGTGAAAGACATGACTAGAGGATCTAGAACAGAAACAGATTAAAAAAAAAATAGATGAGCTCAGAAACCTGCTGGAAGCCATGAATACCCAGCATAAGAAAGAAATGGAAACTATGATCGCCCAACATAAGAAAGAAATGGAATCCATGAAACAGAGTCAAACACATATTCAGGAGATCAAAAACTCCATTGAAAGTATCCACAGCAGATTAAGGGAATCTGAAGATAGAATATCAGATATAGAAGACAGGATGGCGGTTAGAGACCATGAAAATAGAGATTTCTTAAAAATAGTAAGGGATCACGAGAAATCAATCCAACAACTGCTAGAAAATGCAAAGAAGAATAACATAAGACTGATAGGAGTCCATGAAAAAACAGTAGAAAGCACAATTGACATAAAAAAAACCTGTTCACAGAAGTAATAGTGGAAAATTTCCCAGCCAGAAGTAGAGACTTGGAAGTATGGATAAGTGAGGTATATAGAACTCCAATTAGCCATGATCAAAAAAATCTACATCTAGACATATAATAGTCAAGATCCAAGAAACCCAACAGAAAAACAAAATCCTACAAGCAGTTAGAGAAAAGAAACAAATCACCTACAAAGGAAAGCCCATCAGAATCACAGCAGACTTCTCAACACAAACCCTCAAATCAAGGACAGCCTGGAGTGAAGTATTTCAAGCCCTAAAAGAAAATAACTTCCAACCTAGACTGCTGTATCCTGCAAAATTATCTTTCAAAATCTATGGGGAAATTAAATACTTCCACAACAAAGAACACCTGAGAAATTTCATGAACACCAAACCAGCACTACAAGCAATTCTAAACAATATCCTCGAAAAAAGCAATGACGGTCACAACTCCATGAGGCCCAACAGAGGGAAGCCACTAGGCAAGGTAAGACACTAAAGGGAAAGGGGGGAAAATAAGACATCAAAGAGCCAACAAAAGTAAAACATCATGACAAGGATAAATCAATATCTATCAATTATAACCATCAATGTTAATGACCTCAATTCACCAATCAAAAGAAATAGACTGGGAGAATGGATTAAAAAGGAAAATGCAACAATATGCTGTATACAAGAAACACACCTAACTCAAAAAGAAACTCAGACTGAAAGTAAAAGGATGGAAAACAGTTCTCCATGCCACAGGAACCCAGAAGAAAGCAGGGGTAGCAATCTTATTTATAGACAAAGTAGATTTCAAACCAAAACTAATTAAGAGAAACAAAGATGGTCACTATATCCTTGTGAAGGGAACAATCCAAGAGGAAGAGATGACAATCCTAAATATATATGCACCAAATACAAATGCCCCCAACTATACAAAACAAATATTAATAGACATGAAAAGCCAAATAAACACTAACACAATTGTAGTGGGGGACCTCAATACCCCACTATCACAAATAGACAGATCATCTAGACAAAAAGTTAACAAGGAAATTCTAGAACAGAACCAAGCTATTGAAAAAATGGACTTAATAGCTGTTTACAGAGTGTTCCAGCCCACAAAATTGGAATAGCCATTCTTCTCGGCTGCACATGGGTAATTCTCCAGAATAGACCACATGCTACCGCATAGGACATATCTAAGTAAATGTAAAGGAACTGAAGTTACCCCCTGTATATGATCAGACCATAATGCAATAAAATTGGAGATCAATAGCATAAGAAACAGCAAAACCCCAACAAACACATGGAAACTGAATAACACCCTCTTGAACAACCAATGGGTCACAGAACTAATTAAAGAAGAAATTAAACAGTTTCTACAAGTAAATGAAAATGCCAGTACAACATACAGGAATCTATGGGACACAAACAAAGAAAGCAGTTCTATGCTGGAAATTCATAGCAGTGAATGCCCATATTAGGAAAACAGAGAAAACTCAGATAAATAACCTAATGCAGAACCTCAAGCTCTTAGAAAAAGAAGAGTATAATGAATCCAAAGCTCATACAAGAGAGGAAATTATAAAGATAGGGGCAGAAATCAATGCGATGGAGACTAAGAGAACAATACAAAAAAATCAATGAATCAAAGAGTTGGTTTTTTGAAAGAATAAACAAAATTGATAAACCTTTAGCCAACCTTGTGAAAAAAAGGAAAGAAAAGGCACAAATACATGCACTTAAGAATGAAAAAGGTGAAGTCACAACAGATCCAACAGAAATCCAGAGGATCATCAATACCTACTTCAAGAACCTCTACTCCAAAAAAAATGGAAAACACAGAAGAAATGGGCAGATTCCTAGATACATATAAATTGCCAAAGTTAAATGAAGAAGATATAGAAATTCTAAACACACCAATTATAATGAATGAAGTTGAAAATGTAGTAAAACATTTACCAACAAAGAAAAGCCCAGGTCCGGATGGCTTCGCTGTTGAATTTTACAAGACATTTAAAGAAGAACTAACACCATTACTCTTTAAACTCATCAAGGAAATTGAAAGGGAAGCAATACTTCCAAATTCATTCCTGGAAGCAAGTGTTACTTTGATTCCAAAACCAGGGAAAGATCCAACCCAAAAAGAGAACTACAGGGCAATCTCCCTAATGAACATAGATGCAAAAATCCTCAACAAGATACTGATGAACAGAATATAGAGGGTCATCAAGAAGATCATACACCCTGACCAAGTCAGATTTATCCCAGGGATTCAAGGATGGTACATTCATAAATCAATAAATGCAATACACCATATTAACAGAGTCAAGGACAAAAACCATATGATCATCTCAATAGATGCAGAAAAAGAATTTGACAAAATCCAGCACCATTTATTTTAAAAACCCTACAGAAAATTGGAATAGAAGGTCCTTATCTTAACCTGATTAAGGCTCTGTGAAAAACCAACAGCCAACATCATATTAAATGGTCAAAAACTGAAAACTTTCACACTAATATCAGGAACAAGACAAGGATGCCCACTATCACCATTCCTGTTCAATTGAGTTTTGGAAACATTAGCCACGGTAATTAGATAAGAGAAAGAAATAAAAGGAATAAAGATAGGAAAAGAAGAAGATAAACTATCATTATTTTCTGATGATATAATACTTTACATAGAAGACCCAAAAAACTCCATCAAAAGACTTCTAGACTTAATTGACAGATTCAGTAGAGTAGCTGGATACAAGGTCACACTAAAAAAACATAGCCTTCTTATGCACAAATAACAGACTCACTGAGAGAGAAATTAGGGAAACAATTCCTTTTACAATAGCATCCAAAAAAATGAAATATTTTTTCATTTTTTCAAAGGCAGCAAAAGACCTCTACACTGAAAACTACAGCACTCTGAAAAAAGAGATCAAATTGGATACAAGAAAATGAAAAGACATCCCTTGCTCCTGGATGGGAAGAACCAATATAGTGAAAATGGCCATACTTCCAAAACTACTATATAGATTCAATGCAATGCCAATTGAAATTCCAGCAATATACTTCATGGAACTAGAGAAAACAATCCAAAAATGCATTTGGAACCATAAGAGACCGAGAATAGCTAAAGCAATTCTAAGCAACAGAGACATGGCTGGGCATATCACAATCCCCAACTTGAAAATATACTACAAAGCTACTGTGATAAAATCAGCATGGTACTGGCAAAGGAAGAGACCTGAGGATTAGTGGAATAGGTTGGAGGATGCAGAAACAACTCCAGACATGCTCAGTCACCTCATCTTTGACAAAGGAGCCAACTACCATTATTGGAGGAAAGATAGCCTATTTAATAAATGGTGTTGGAAAAACTGGATTTCAACCTGCCAAAGATTGAAACTAGACCCATACCCATCTCCATGCACTAAACTAAGATCGAAGTGGATTACAGATCTAAATATTAAGACAGAAACATTAAATATTGTGGAAGATTTAGGTAGAACTATTGAAGACACTGGCATAGGAAAAGACTTCATGAACAAAACCTCAGCATCAGGGGAAAAAGCAGAAAGAATCAACAACTGGGATCTCATCTTATTAAAAAGCTTCTGCACTGCAAAAGAAACCACCAACAGAGCTAACAGACAACCTACAATATGGGAAAAAGTTTTTAGTAGCTGTACCTCAAACAAAGGTCTATTATCTAGACTATATGAAGAATTGAAAAAAATCAGAACCCCCAAATTCAAAGATGCAATTCAAAAATGAGCATCTGAAATGAACAGACATTTCTCAGACAAGGAATTAAAAGCACCAAACAAATATATCAAAAAACGTTCAACATCACTCGTCATTCAAGAGTTGCAGATGAAAACAAACCTGAGATTCCACCTCATCCCAGAAAGAATGACTGCCATCAAGAAATCAACAAATAACAAATGCTTGCGGGGTTGTGGGGAGAATGGAACCCTTCTCCATTGCTGTGGGACTGCAGACTGGGGCAAACACTGTGAAAGTCAGTATGGAGATACCTCAAAGAACTAGGACTAGAGATCTCATTTGACCCAGCTATTCCCCTGCTGGGTATCTTCCCAAAAGAATTATAAGAATCATACCACAGTGATATATTTGCACCCATGTTCATAGCAGCACAGTTTGTAATAGCTAAAGCTTGGAAGCAGCCCAAGTGCCCATCAACTGGAATCTGGATAAAGAAAATGTGGTTTTTTTAGTATAAAATGGAGTACTACTCAGCCATAAAGAATAAAAAACTAGAGTCATTTATAGCGAAATGGATGCATATCGAGGCCATACTCTTAAGTGAAATAAATAGGACACACATGTGTAAATACCGAATAGTTTCACTAGTGTGAGAAACTGATAGTGTGAACAAGAGTTAAAATGATTAAAATGAATAATTGATAATTTGAAATAGGAAAAAAGGTCCAAAGACGAAGGAGTGAAGGGAGGCGAAGGGAAAAGGAAAAGAGGGAAAGAAAAAACTATGAGAAAAGAAAAAAAAAATGGAAATGAAATCTATGTAAATAGGGAAGGGTGGAGTGGGTGAAGGGTGCACAGGTAATGGGGAAAAATATAAGAACCAAGATATATTATGTATAGGTACAAACACCCAATGATAAATGTAAACAAATTGTATACCTAAAGTGTACCAATAAAATTAATTTAAAAAATGTTTTCTTCAAACTAAGTCTATTTAAATTATATTCAAAATGACAATAAGATTGAGTATTGGAGTAGGTATGACAAATTCATGATTCCTGTCTCCTAATTAGTATATTTTTGTGTACTTCCTTCTTCTTGAGTGTAGGCAGAAACTGACCCCCTTGAAAACATACTGCCTAGGGGGGATAGGCTGTCATTCTCATGATTTCATTATGTTAAATAAGGTTCTGTGATGTAACCAGGCTAGATCAGGATACCCTCCTTGCATGCTTGATGAACTGAACAGCCATGAAGACAAGTCTCAGGTGGCAAGTAACTGAGGAACTCCAGGAATTGAGAGTACCCTCCAGTCCATAGATAGCAGGGAGCTCAGGCTTTGAGATCTACAAGCCATGAATAAATCTTGACCATAATCTGAATTTTCTTGGAAATAGATTATCTTCTAGCTAAGCATCGGTATGAAACTTTATCTCAGCAGCCATATGAGAGCCAAAGCAGAAGGGCCAGTTAAATTGGGCTGATGCTATTAGACTACAGAAACAACAAGAAAGTAAGTATGTGTTGTTTTAAGATACCATGTTTGGGATACTATGTTTTATATAGTAATGAATAATACACTATGCTATTCCCTAAAACTTGTGTGAAGTATTGGTGGTGACAGACAGCACTGGTTACTGACAATTATATTTGCTGACTCTTCAACTTAACAATTTTACAGTGATAACTATTTTTTCTTCTCTCACATTTAGAAACACATTGACATGAAGGTACTCTCACATATGATCTTATATTGGAAAGCATCATCACTTTTTAAAGAGTGATATTATGACATTTCTCAGAGTCCAACTCTTTATAATTCTGCCTTTCTTATAGAGAAAATACCCTGAGATATAGTTGTAATTTCAGTGTTTCTAGTAACAAACAGAAGATGTGTCAAACTAGCAGACAGAGTATTATCACAGAACACAGGCATAGTTGGAATGAATATGTGTTCCTTTTTGTTGTTAAGATGTAAAATGTTGTTATTACTGTTGCTATTCCAATATTTAAGAAATCCAGGAAATTATAAAGTAAAATACATTTAAAAATTACAGGTCTTCTAAAGATATGTTGAAGAAACTGGGAACTAATTGTTTTGCTTCTATCTGAATAACCCCTACTTGACCCAATCATTCCACAAATAGTACCCATAAGCTCAAAACAAAATATAAAAATCATCAAAAACAAAAGTCCACACAAATATCTGATATTCTTGGAGAGAGAAGTAAAATTGGTATTTTTTGAAGGAAAGGGGACACTTGGCAAAGGAGAGGATATAAGTGAATTTGCTGTTTTATGGCAATTAGCCAGAGGGAATGCTGAATTCGGAATCACCTTGAAACACTAAAGTTTTATTAAAAAGTGTGAAGTCTTTAGGGACTAAACAATCAGCAAATAGATTTTGGAAAATCAAAGCTGATGGAACATGAGAGGATAGATAATGGAAAGGAGAAAGTCATAAAGGAAAAAATTTCCCTAATATAGTATGTCAAATCTCTAGCTGTTCTCTAACCTATACTTTTATAGGGAAAATTATAAGCAGATCAACAAAGAAAACATACATACTGAATGGAGATTTGAGCTGCACTCAAGAGAGTTTTCAGTTTGAGTTCAACCAACTTGTCTACTCAAAAGAAAAGCAAATAATAACAAAAAATAACACTTCTCAGAGGAATAAAATAGAAACAAAAATCTCTACAGCATAACATTTACAATATCCAGGATAAAGTTCAAAACAACTTCATATGATGAACAAGAAAATGTCATTCCACTTCAAAAGGAAATACAAAGAAGAAAATGATACAACAATCAGACAAGGATATTCAAGAAGCTATTAAAAGTATCTTGTGCTAAAGATGTCAAAATATTGTATAAATGAAAATCTAAAAAAGTCTGTTATGGTTTGTAGAAACACAAACTATAAAAATATGGATAATTTAGAATCAAAGAATGCAATATCTGAAATTGAAAAAGAAAGACTATTGAATAGGTTTAACAGAATGGAGATGACAATGGAGGCTGTGACCTTGAAATAGAATAATATACACTATCCAGTTTGTATAAAAAGATAAAACTATTTAATAGAATAATTTAACAGAGCCACTGGAGCCTGTGGAACAACATCAAAATGCCTAACATCCTGTATTTGGAGTCTTAGAGGGAACAAGAAGAGAAAAGTCAGGGATTTGCACATAAAAATATTACACCAAAAATAGATTAAAATATTTAATTTATGCAAAATAAACATCTGAAAACTCAAATATCTCAGGAAGTATAGAAATATGAAAAGATAATTATAAGTAAAATTATACATTGACATGTGAGAGTCAAGGTGCTAAGCACCCAAGATCAAATGAAAAATTTCAAAGCATACAGAAAAAAAACACATCACATACAAGAAAGATGATTGTTTTGACTGAATTTTCTTATCAAAAACACTGATTAAAGTGATGCAAAAAATTTAACACAAATACTTCTCATTGCTATATGACAGTTATTACCTTTGTGATTGTCTACAAGGATGAGGCAGATGATGCAAATGAATAAAGTAACTAGGACACCAGTGGATATACATGTATTGCCTCAAGACAGGAGGATAGGAGTGGTAGTGTGATAATGGCAGATTGCTTGGAAATCAAGACCAGTGTGGATATGTTTCTGTTTTTCAAGACAGGAGAAAAATGTAGATTCGTATGTAAAATTTCATGCCTTTTAGATACTGGCTCAAAAATTGTTTAAAATAATTTGTGATTTGAAGTAATGAACAATGAAAAAATGGGTGGAAAAGAAACAGTTTTAACTAGGACAGACTAGTCTACATTTTCTATTATTTATCATATAGCATTAAGTTAATATGAAAGAAATGATAATATTGGTTACCAAGGCAAGAGATGAACATGCATTAGGGTTAAATATGTTCATTACACACTGCCTTTTGCTTTATTATTAAGAAATAACCAGAAGAATATTATAGTGTTGTTGATATGCTTAACATTATAAAAAATTTAATAGTGGCAGAATATAAAAATCAGCAAGTATTTTTCTCACACACTTTACAAGAAAAAAATCTGGTACTAAAATTTAAACTCTATTTTTAGCATGGCTAAAGGCGTATTCTCCAACTAAAAATGTGCCTTGATTAATCTTTTCTCCTCCAAAATATTCTGAATTGGTGATGTGTTTAGTCTTTTGCCTCACTGAATTAGGGCTACATGCAGAGAACTTCTTTATTTATGATGCAGTGGTATCAGTTTGCTAAAATTTATTATTCTTTTCTGTAATTTTGAAACTATAATGTGATTGAGTAGTTGTCCATTCTGTAAGGAGGAAAAGTTCATGAATCTAGGAAAAGAAGAAGCATCCAGAAGTGAATATTAAATAGCTAATAAGGGACTTAGCCCAATAAAACTTTTAAAAGATATATATATATATATATATCTTCTATCTTATATATATTATATATATATCTTCTATCTTATATATATCATATATATATATTGTGTATGTGAGAGTGTATAAATATACATAAAGTCTCAATATATACAATAGTTTTGATAATATCTAAATATTAGATAGTTTGGTTACTTAAGTACTTTCCTAAAATATATGGACTGATAAATCTCATTACTCATTTCAGTTTTACAGCTTGGAGAATACAGTTTAGGAAATGACCATCATATAATCATATATGATTATCCTAAAATGTAAGCTAGAAACATGGCACAAATGTACAATTAATTATTAAGGAAAATAACGTAAGAGCAAAGTAAATGGTCCAGAAATAGAATATGTGATCAGTTATCTTTTCTACTGTCCAGGAAAAGAGTTTCTCTTGCCCTTTTCTGCTGCTGTTTCTGTATTCCTTTCCACTTTGTTTCTTGTGTAACCCTTCACACTGACAGATCTCTGTCACATTCCCATCATGTTACCAACTTTTAGTTTCACAGGTGGTGACTTCCAGGAAAACTTAAAAGTCAAAATGTCTAAAACCTTCACTTGATACTGCTATGCACATGGGCTTTTTATTTTTCATTCTTATTTATTCAAATGTTTTGAAAATTTAAATGGAAGTAGTATGACTATTTCAATAGAACCCAGGGGAGAAACAGTGGAGTGTGTGCTACTTTGAAATTGGAATGTACAACAAACTAGTAGTGTAACACCAGGAAAACCACTCAATTTACAGACATGGTTTTTTTTCCTGAGCAATTGAGATGCTACTATTAATTTACTTGTAACATTAAAACAATATTCATGTAATATCTCACAATAAATTAATAAATCTTATTGAGAGTTCTCAGTCTTTGTATGCTCAACAGAGATTTCGTATGTTTATGTTTTTTTAAATTTGTTTAAAGCCCACATAAGAAATGAAATAGTTAAAATAAAATTATAATGTCAATCTCAGCACTTTTTATATTCCAAATATTAAACATAGAATGAGAATGCCCACTTAAAAAGTGTTTTTATCCTGCTTGAAGGAGCCCATGCTAATTTCAGAAACTATCTCAGTAAAAAAAAGAAAGTAGGCAGGATGTCAGCTAGAGTTTCAATTAAATAATTCTGACTGTGTCTGGTATTGCATATTACTGGAAGAAAGGATTTCATGGTTAAAGAACCAACACAGAAAGACTATAGTGTAATTCAAACAAAGAAAACCTGTATCTAGAGGTTTTGCCTCCTACTTCACCCTGTTTTATTCATAGCATGGCTGCCATCTTCAGGGTTTCTCAACATCTGAAAAGTATTTGTTTTGTGTTTGTGGGTTACATTAGTTAGATTGTGATGATGTTAGTATTCATTTTCAAGTTCTATAAAGCATATGCATTATATTAGTTAGACTATTTTCTATGACTTGTTAGAATGGTTATCACTAATGATTTAGTTTGTGATTAGAAGTCCACAAATACAACAAATTTAGAAATGATGGTACATTATACCTGTAACACATTTTATAAAGTATCATTACTAATATTGTTACATTAGCCAATGGAATAGTAGAATAAATATCAGCAAAATAATGTTTATTTTTTTTCTTACAGTAAAATATCTTTGCATATTGTTATTTACTTACAGGATCTTCTGGATTGTATTGGATAACATATTCTATCTGTCCATTTGGACCATCATCTATGTCAGTCGCTCCATTGTCTCCAGAAAACCCTGTAAATATTGTGGTGCCAACTGGAGTAAGCTGAAAAGAAAGTAAACAACAACAACAAAACAAAAAAAACCTGTCAGTTTTCATTTTATCAGCTAAACACCAAGTGTTTTGACATACAAACCAGCCCTTTACTACACAAAGGAAGAGAATAATCAGCTGTTGACAACCATAGAACTGAAGCATTTCAGAAAACACTTGAAACCATAAGTAGGAGTTCTTATAATGTCTGAAACTTGCCATTTCATGATTTTTGTGTTGGGTAACAAAATAGAAAGATTCAGCTAATAACACATTTAGACCAATTTATAACCACTAGCATCTTAGCACCTGAGGAGAAGATGCATCTGTTGTTCTCCTTTAAAAACCTTGATTGGTTAAGCTACCTATAAGCTAGATTTTAAGTGGAAGAAGGAAGTTAGTTCTTTATTGTAAAATTCAAAAAAAAAAAGCATTTCAGACACAACCACAAAATCCCAATTGCTAATTACATGCCAATAGAACGTCTGCAAACAAAACAAAACAAAACAAAACAAAAAACAAAGAATGAAAACTCTTTCACAAAGGAGAAAACTGAGTTTCTTCAGTGTTTCTAATGGTGATTGAGTAGAACACTATCATCATACAGGAATGGAAAATATGGTCATTTTTTTTTTCAATTAAAAGAACAACAAAACTTGAAATGTGTGGCATGTAATATGATGATTTAGCATTTTGGCTTTTATAATTTGCCTTCTTACCAATCTCCCCTAAAGAATCAGTGCTATGATTTTCACCTATAGGTCGTTGCACAATGTATTTCCATATCCAGTGCCATTTCTATCAATTCTCCCTACTCACTCCTCTGGCTTTATCTGGAACCCAACCCATTAGTTAAGTTGTAACTTAATTACCACCACTCCTTTCCATTCCCGACATAGCCTTTCCCAGGCCAAGTCAGAATATAGTGCCCCTTTTACTTGTGATTGCATTTTACACTTTACTTCTATAATCTCTGTAATATCTCAGTAAACAATTTTATTTTTCCAAAAAACATAAGCTCTGTATCTTGATATACTAGAGATATTAAAATTTTGTACTGAGATTTATTTTCATAATTACTAAATGAGAGATTCTTTCTTGCCAAAATAATTTAAGAGTGAAAAAACCCAAAAGTTTCAGATCTATTTTTAAGAGCTACAAACTGAAACATCTATAAAGGTCCATCAGGTGATGTAAAGTGTGAAGCTAGCCTAATTGGAATGGTGACAAATGGGGAGTATATGTTCTCTCTAATTGTTAGGTGCAGCTCAGCCCCAGAAAATTCTTGCCAGAAAAAAATACAGAGCTAAAAATCACTAGATCTTCCAATATTCTAATTTAAATGATATCTCTTGATTTTAAAGTTGGAAACAGATTTTAGAAAATCAAATTTTGAATGAATTAATCTGTATCAATCAGCCCACCAACCACATTTTGCAAATTCTGATTTAACCAAGAGAATATAACTCTAATGAAAGAAATAAATCATAAGTAGAAGGGAAGCTGGATATTTACAGAGCCAGCCCTTTTTGCAAGTGACTTTATAGGCAAATTTAAGAAGCTGAGAATGAAGTGAGAAGACATGATTTTAATCATACATTTAAGAACACTGACAGACCACTAGGGAATAGATTTACTGGAAATACATGTTAACTAAACAGCTTGTAAATTGATGTTTTACACAGTTTATAATAAAATCCCTGGGTCCAGGGATTTAGCTCAGTGGTTCCATCACTTGCCTTGCAAGCGCAAGAACCCAAGTTCAATCCCTGGTACCAAAAAATAAATAAATAAATAAAATCCCTGGTAAAAAAGGTATGTTTCTCTTACAAAAATTATCCCATTCTTATGTAACTATGCTTGTTGTTTTATTTGAAAAATAAAAATTACACATACATATCATGTATAACATCTTTTGGAGCATGTATACATTGTGGATTGTTTACATCAAGTTAATTAACATATATATAAAACCTTATCACTTCTCATTTTTTTGTTGTGGGAACGCAAAATTTTCCCATTAAGCAATTTTCAAAAGTATATTATCAATCACTATAATCACCACATTGTACAACAGATCCCTGAACTTGCACTTCCTTACCTAACTGAAATTTTGTACCTATAACCACTTCTCTACACCCTATTTCTGTGAGTTCAAATTTTTGGATTCCAGACACATATGATATTGTGAGGTATTCTTCTTTCTGTATTAGCTCATTTCACTTTTGTGATGACCTTCAGGTTCATCAATAATTTAAAATTAATAAATTTTATAATTGGATGGAAATGATTTTTTCCACATCTCTAGTATCATAAATTTATTTATTCAAAATGTTATTAAAGAAAACAATTGTCATAAAATTACCACTCTAAATTAAAAAATTGAAGCAAAATACAATGAAACAAAAAATATTGAACAATATTGTCTATGGAAATTTTGAAAACAAGCGTGTCTGTGTCTTTCAGTCCAAAGGGCAGCATGTATGTAATATTTGAACACATTCATGTTAGAGCAGTGTTCTGAAATCATATTGCTTAAGTTAATATAAGCGGTATTGTGGGAAATGAATAGAAGATTCAGGAAGAAATCAGGTCACATTCCAGAATATTAAAGATCCTGGAATCTGTGGATGTCTGAACACCCTGAAAACAACCACTTTCTAACAGATATAACCACTTTATATCTGTCCAAAAGAGAAGGAATTTTCCCTACATAATGAATTCTGCTAGCCCTTTTCATATGTATCTTTAATAATTTGCTATAACATTAATCTTTTTTATATCAACTCCTATGACTAAAACCATTTTTTTTCCTTTTCTCAGAGCACTGTGTTGTATTTAGTTATCTTTTATGACCTTTAAAAATCAGCACACAAAAAACAATGTGAAGCTCACGGGCTGCTTCATCCTCACTGGATCCTAAGTCAGCTTGAACACAGCTCGGGGCCCCTGTCCCATTTGGCTGGCAGCCCTCCTTGTGGGGCACTTCACCCTTCCAAGCTCCAGGCACGCTGGGACGCTGGGCACAAAGCACTACTTGGGGCCACGAGGTCAGGGATCCTGAAGAGGGGGGACCGACTCCCCAAAGCACTAATCAGGCCTCTGTCTATTTTTAACTTTTTTAAAAAAACGTTTAAATCGGCAGATATATTTCAGTGGAATAAGAAAAACTTCATCTATGTATTGTAAAACCATGTGACTTAAATCTGTGATTACATATCACGCACTCAAAGAGGAGAATGAACAGAGTAATTATTAAAAGAGAAAATGGGCAAATGAAAAACTTTACACTTTCATCTGATAGTATGATCAGCCATTCAACCGCATTTTTACTATACAATGACCTCATTTTCTTTTAAAAATTTTAAATTATTCAAAGAAATTGATAGTTTCCTTCACGTTGTTTTAATTATATGAATTCAATTGGGCTAAATGTGAAGTGTATATTAACTATATATATATATGAAAGAAGAGAAAGTAACTAATCTGGCCCTTGAAACTCAAAATCTAGAATGTAAATAAAATCAGGTTAGTTGATAGAAGCAACAGAATGAAAATTGGTTTTAAAAACCTGTTTTTAGTTGAGAAGAATATAAAGATTACTATTCTATAAATATCAGCATTCTGTTCCTAGTCTTATTCAAGATTAAATTTCTAGAAATAAATATAGGACATAAGTTTATTAGAATAAATAGTTTGAAAAACTGTACTTCTTACAATGTTATATTTCCAAATCCAAAGATGTATTTGTAAATTCAAAGACTTGGAGAATGACGACTTTCTCCATTGCTCTGTAGCTCTCCAAATTCAAAGAAGGCAAAATTAAGTGTTATGGCACCCTCATATATAATTAATTAATGCTTTCCTTCATTACTGTCACACATTTTCACAGTTCAGGATCACATTTATAAATAGGTATAAATCTAGTATGTATTCCTTTAAGATAAACCTTATCTTGTATTTTTTTATTGCCTTCAAAAATATATTTGATTATAAAATTCATCAAAGATTGACATTAGACTACAAGAGAAAGAATAGACCATGCAAGCATTTATGCTTGAAATTCTAAGGTTAACACAAAGAATAATTTTATTTCAACTGTCTTCATTTCAAGATTTGAGATAATTTTTTATAGTGCCACACATAATTTTTCCAATATGTATATATATAGTCATACAGAGTTTTGTAATTCCTGAAAATTTCAAGTAGAAGTATGATTCCATAGTAAATTCTTTAGCTGATATGTTTGAATGGAAAAAAGAATTGCTTAGCTGCAAAAATAGAAAAGCTTACCATTCCTATAATGATAACAGACTGAGGTTACAAACAACTTCTAAGTAAAATTTTAAGTTATTTTTATAAGAGATTTTACATTCCTTGAAAATTAAGTGAAAAGCAGTTTTTAGTGTAACAGTGGTAGATTCTGGTGTCTTCTTTTGTTTTAATTGCCTCTTTATAATTTCAGTAAAAATTAAATATTTCTCCACAATTTTGAGAATATGTTAGTTGATAACTGTGGAAGAAAGGCCAACACAAGCAAGATGTCAAAATATTAGCTCAGCATTTGCATAGACTCATGAGCTTTTCTCTCTTTGATAGTCATATCTTTATGATAAACATCTTAGCACAGATTGTACTGTTCATTTCCACTACTAGAGTACACTGAGTATTCAAACACAGATATACACATGTAAAATGCAATACTAAAATGGATTAGCAATTTGGTTGTTACATTTATTCAAGACCTACTGCTCAGCTGATGTATCTATTTGGATACAGTTTAGGGTTTGAAACGTTTAAAGGTTATATAAGAGAAATAGGTGAGTGAAAATAAGATAATGTATTATGTAGAAAAATAGAAGGTTTCAAGAGACACCAATGAAAATTTACAATATATTCACATAAATAGAATAAAGTAGGAACACACAAAATGGTTTTCAAAAACATTAGATTTTAGCTCCCAATTTCATTGATTTCCTTATGTATATGTCCCCATTAGAAATATACACAATATCTATATGCAATATGACCAAATACACATATATTACATAAGTAAAAATACACCAAAAATACACCATTATTTATTTTCATTACAGAATACATGGGACAATAATGATATGTGAATTTAGGAATATTTTATAAGGGATAAAAATACTTGACAGATCTAATGTAATCTGGAATGTACTATAGATCTATTAGAATCTGGATTGTCATCTACTTAATTATTCACAGTTTTCAGGAAACATCTCCATACAGATGGCTTTGTGTGTGGGACCACCACATTGATTATGCCTTAAGCAGTCTGTAAGCAGTGCAGGCTGTAAAGAGTTATCCCACAGTTGACATGTTTTAAGAAGTGAGTCCAGCTGAAGCTTATATGACTCATGGGGTATTGTGGATGGTGCGCAGGTTAATATCAGTCCACCTGCTAATGGCCATATGAGAGACAAGAGAAATGGCCTGTGAAGCTATGGGACTTAATATGAGATAACACACAGCCAAGGTCAGAGTGGCGTATCCAAATTATGTTCCCCAAGTCATAACCTTAACTAGAAGGACAAGATTATTTGCTATTGTCTGTTCTGTTCAAAAATGCTTTGTCTTTCTTTACAAGCCTTGTCTGCGTCAGCAACATATCCATAGCAACTCCGCATAACCCCTTTACCTCAATCTAACCATGATGTCACTAGCAAATATCAGCACCTTTGGCTGGCCAGGGACTTTGATACTTAGCACTGGCCATCCTGGCACCCTGTTTTTCTCTTTCATTCTGTCTCTGTGTCTTGCTTCTTTCCATGGGTGGTAGCACTGAGCAGGATATTGGGACCTGCTGAGGGGGTCTCCAATATCTATGTTCTATATCTTTAAACATTTTTAAAAATCACAGAATTAATTTGGTTTTCTCAAGGGCCTTTGGGGTTTTTTTTGTTTTATTTTTTGCTTTTTGTGTGTGTGTGTGGTACTGGGGATCAAACTCAGGACCTTGCACTTTCGAGGCAGGAGGTGGCACCACTGAGCTTAATCCCTGCCCCTCTCAAGGGACTTTGTTGCATAGAATGATGATCAGATATGGCATTTGTTTTGATTGTTTCACTTATTTAGTTCATATTTGTTCTACAAATGATTTTATAATAGCTGTTTGGTAGGTACATAAATTATATAAATAAATTCAAAAGCAAAAGTTAAAGAAAAATTAAAAGCAAAAAAATAAAATATTTCAAGATGACTCTAAAGGTAAGGGAATTTTCCATATTAAAAATGATGTGATTTTTTTTTTTTTTACCTTTCCTGTAATTCACCATGTACTGCCATGGCTCACAGGAGAACACAACTTACTGCAGAGGTTCTGAACTATTAACAGATCCCTCCCGCCACTCCCAGCACAGAGGAAGGGGCTTTTGGGCCACCATCCAGCCTGCTGCTCCCAGCCCAGAGGAAGTGGCTTCCCAGCCACCTTCCATCCCATCGCTCCTGGTGCAGAAGAAGGGCCTTCCAGGCTGCCATCCATCCCACCACTCCCAGGCCAGAGGAAAGGGCTTTTGGGCCGCTCTCTGTCCCATTGCTCCCAGCCCAGAGGAAGGGGCTTCTGGGCCACCATCCATCCTGCCACTCCCAGCCCCAGTCACACCTCTCCCAGCTCAGAGGAGGTGAGTAGTAGGGGTGCCAACAACACCCTCCCACCCCGATCAAAATGAGAAAACACATAAATAAGTATCAAAACCACACTTCCAGATCACCTACAGCAAACCCAAAGGGAAATGAGATGGAACATTCTGATAGTCAACCACCTGGACCCAAAGAACTGGCAATAAAAGGGGATCTGGAAAAAATGAAATCAGAAATAATTTCTCAGATAACAGCAGAGATTGTGCTACTAGTGCAAGACATGATTAATAAATCTAGAGAGGAGCTGAGGAACATGATGGAATCCCAACATAGGAAACAAATGGAATCCATAAAACAGATGCAAATAGATTTCCAGGACATGAAAAACTCCACTGAAAGTCTACACAGCAGAATGAGCCAGTGTGAGGACAGAATTTCAGATATAGAAGATAAGATTGCAATTAATGACCAGGAAAAGAAAAATTGCTTCAAAATTATAAGGGAATATGAGAAATCAATCCAGCAACTGCTAGATGATCCAAAGAAGAATAACCTAAGACTAATTGGAGTCAATGAAGAAACAGGAGAGAATGCAGATGACATAAAAAAACTCTTCACAGAAGTAATGGCAGAAAACTTCCCAAGCAGGGGAAAAGAACTTGGCATACAGATAAGGGAGGCATATAGGACCCCAAAGAGCCTTGATCAAAAAAAAATCTACACATGGGCATATAATTGTTAAGATTCCAGAAACTCAACAGAAGAACAAAGTTCTACAAGCAGTTAGAGAAAAGAAACAAATCACATACAAAGGAAAGCCCATCAGAATAACAGTAGGGTTCTCAACACAAACCATTAAAACAAGAAGAGCTTGGAGTGACATATTCCAAGCCCTACAATAAAACAGCCTCCAACCCAGATTGATGTCCCCTGCAAAACTATCTTTCAAAATTGATGGAGAAATAAGATACTTTCATGACAAAGAGCACCTTGGGAACATCGTGAATAGCAAACCAGCACTCCAAAGAATTTTACACAATGTCCTAGGTACAGACTTTGAGGATCACAACCTCAGGAAGCAAAGAAGAATGAACCCATCTGGCATGACAAGAAATTAAATGTAAAGGGGGAGAACCCAAAAATAAGAAAACGTCATGACAATGATAAGTGAATACATTTCAGTTATAAACATCAATGTTAATGGTCTCAATTCACCAATCAAAAGAAATAGACTGGCAGAAAGGGTCAAAAAGCAAAATCCAACAATATGCTGCATACAAGAAACACACTTAATTCAAAAAGAAACTCATAAACTGAAAGTTAAAGGGTGGAAAACAATACTACATGTAATGGGAACCTGAATAAAAGCAGGAGTAGCTATCCTCTTTGCAGATCAAGTAGATTTCAAACCAACACTGATTAAGAGAGATGAAGAAGGACACTACATCCTTGTAAAGGGAAGAATCCAAGAGGAAGAGAAGACAATCATAAATATCTATGAACCAAACACTAGTGTGCCGACCTATATACAACAAATACTAACAGACATGAAAATTCATATATGCACTAATACAATTGTAATGGGGGACCTCAAACCCCACTGTCACAAATAGATAGATCAACTAGACAAAAAATAAGTAATGAAATACTAGAACTCAATCAAACTCTTGAACAAATGAACTTAACAGATGTTTACAGAGTCTTCCACCCCACAAGATCAGAATACACATTCTTCTGAGCTGCACATGGGTCATCCTCCAAAAGAGACCAAATACGTGGACATGGATCATATTTAAGTAAGTGCAAAGGAACTGACGATATCCCCTGCATTTTATCAGACCATAGTGTGATGAAATTGGAGATCCATAACAAAAGAAACTGGAAAAATTTCATGAACACGTGGAAATTGAACAACACACTTCTGAATAACCAATGGGTCACAGAGGAAATTAAAGAAGAAGTCAGACAGTTCTTTCAATTAAATGACAATGACAATACAACATATTGGAATCTGTGGGACACAGTGAAAGCAATCTTATGAGGGAAATTCATAGCAGTGAATACGTGTATTAGAAAAACCAAACAAGCCCAATTAAACAACCTGATGCTGAACCTCAAGCTTCTAGAAAAAGAAGAGCAGGACAAACCTAAAGCTCATACAAAGTAGGAAATTATAAAGATCAGAGGAGAAATCAATGCAATGGAGACCAAAAGGATGATACAAAAAATCAATGAAGGCAAGAATTGGTTCTTTGAAAGAATCAACAAAATTGACAAACCCTTAGCCAACCTTATCAGAAAAAGGAAAGAAAAGGCCCAAATCCATGCAATTAGGAATGAAAAGGGTGAAATTACAACAGACCCATCAGAAATCCAGAGGATCATCAATACCTACTTCCAGAACCTATATTCTAATAAGATGGACAACACAGAAGAAATGTACAGATCCCTAGACACATATGAATTACCAAAGTTGAATGAAGAAGACCTAAAAAATCTAAACAACTCAATATCAACCAATGAAATTGAAAATGTAATAAAAAACTTATCAACTAAGAAAAGCCCAGGACCTGATGGCTTCACTGCTGAATTCTACAAGACATTTAGAGAGGAACTGCTGCCACTACTGTTTAAACTCTTCAATGAAATTGAAAGGGAAGCAATACTCCCAAATTCATTCCTGGAAGAAAGCATCACATTGATCCCCAAAGCAGAGAAAGACCCAGCCTAAAAAGAGAACTATAGGCCAATCTCACTAATGAACATAGATGAAAAAAATCTTTAATAAGATACTGGCAAATAGAATGCAGAAGATCAAGAAGATCATACACCCTGATCAAGTGGGATTCATCCTAGGGATGCAGGGATGGTTCAATATATGCAAATCAATCAAAGTAATACACTATATCAATAGAGCCAAGGGCAAAAATCATATGATTATCTCCATAGATGCACAAAAAGCATTTGACAAAATCTCACATGCATTTAAGTTAAAAACCCTACAAAAAATTGGAATAGATGGTCTCTAACTCAAACTGATAGACGTCATCTATGAAAAACCAACAGCCAATATCATACTAAATGGTCAAAAACTGAAATCCTTCACACTAAATTCAGGAACAAGACAAGGATGTCCACTATCACCACTTTCGTTCAATATAGTTTTGGACACATTAGCCACAGCAATTAAACAAGAGAAAAAAATAAAAGGAATAAAAATAGGACATGAAGAAGTCAAGTTGTCCTTATTTGCAAATGGCATGATACTCTATATAGAAGACCCCAAGAACTCCACCAAAAGTCTTCTAGACTTAATAACCAAATTCAGTCAAGTAGCTGGTCACAAGGTCAACACACAAAAATCAATAGCTTTCCTCTACACCAATGGCAGACTCACTGAAAGAGAAATAGAGCAAATAATTCCTTTCACAAGAGCATCCAAAAAACTGAAATACCTAGGAATCAACCTAATGAAAGAAATCAAAGACCTCTTCTCTGAAAACTATGGCACTCTGAAAAGAGAGATTGAAGGTGATATTAGAAAATGGACAGACATCACCTGCTCCTGGGTAGGAAGGATTAATATAGTGAAAATGGCCATACTTCCAAAACTGCTATACAGATTCAATGCAATCTCAATAGAGATCCTGGCAGAATATTTCATGGACCTTGAGAAAACAATCCAAAAATTCATTTAGAACAAGAAGAAATCCAGAATGGCCAATGCAATTCTAGGTAACAGAGACATGGCAGAGGGTATCACAATCCCCAACTTGCAACTATACTACAAAGCTACTGTGATAAAGAGAGCATGGTACTGGCAAAGAAACAGACCTGAGGACCAGTGGAACAGATTAGAAGGTGCAGAAAAAACACCAGACACACTCAGCTACCTCATTTCTGATAAAGGAGCCAAACACCCTCACTGGAGGAAAGATAGCTTCTTTAATATATAGTGCTGGAAAAATTGGGTTTCAACTTGCTAAAGATTAAAATTAGACCTATGTCTCTTGCCACGCACTAAACTAAAATTGAAATGGGTTAAAGATCTAAATATTAAAATAGAAATGCTGAACCGGTTGGAACAGATGTTAGGTAGAACTCTTGAAGACATTGGTGTAGGAAAAGATTTTATGAACAAAACCTCAGTTGCCTGTGAACTAGCACAATCAACAAGTGGGATCTCTTCTTATTAAAAAGCTTCTGCACAGCAAGAGAAACCACCAGCAGTGACAACCCACAATATGGGAAAAAATCTTCACCTGCTGTTCTTCAGACAAAAGTCTACTATCTCAAGTCTATAAAGAACTGAAAAAGATCAGACCTTCCAAATCTAAAGATCCAATCCGAAAATGGGCATCTGAAATGAACAGACATTTCTCAGACACAGAAGTAGAAATAGCAAATAAATACATGAAAAAATGTTCAACATCACTGGTCATTGGAGTGATACAAATGAAAACAACACTGAGATTTCACCTCACTCCAGAAAGAATGGCTGCTATCATGAAATCAACCCGTAAGAAATGCTGGCGCAGCTGTGGGAAAGAGGAACCCTGCTCCACTGCTGGTAGGAGTGTAGACTGGTGCAACTACTGTGTAAATCAGTATGGAGATACCTCAAAGAACTAGGACTGGAAGTCCCATTTGACTCAGCTATTCCCGTGCTGGGGATTTTCCCCAAAGAATTAAAAGAATCATACCACAGTGATATATGTGCACCCATGTTCATAGCAGCACAGTTTGTAATAGCTAAAACTTGGAAACAACCCAAATGCCCATCAACTGGAGACTGGATAAAGAAAATGTGTTTTTTTAAATAAAATGGAGTACTACTCAGCCATAAAAAATGAGAAATTAGAGGCATTTATTGCTAAATGGATGCACATTGAGGCGATACTCGTAAGTGTAATAGACAGGACACACATGTGTAAATACCGATTAGTTTCTCTAGTGTGAGAAACTGAAAGTGGGGCAACCTCTTTTTAAAAAGTAACAGCCACTCTGCTAGGAGGCTGTACAGCTGTAATAGGCTGGCCCCTGATTCTGGCAGCTCATTGCTAACAATCACTACTCTCTTTTCCATATCTTTGTGGAGAGAAAACATGCACAGACATCTGTGAAATGTGGTTCTTCCTTTCTTACTACTTGTCCTACAATAAAATCTGCAAAGTTTCAGTGAATAAAAAGTAAGTGAACCCAATTACAGCAAGCACAGGCAAGTAGGGCAACTTTATATTCTGCAAACAAATGTTATGTTGTTCACTTGGAATAAAATATTGAGAAACATAAAGTTTGGAAAGCACTCAACAAATCAAATTAAATGTATGTACTTGGTAATTGAATAATGCTATTGGCATCAATAACAGTGTATAGGTGAATAACAATGATTTTCTAAGCTAATGTTAATTATATATTTGCAGGAGTTGTAGATAATTTATGTAGAACTTGGTCTGTTTTTTATGTGTGCTGTATATTTAAAAAGAAAAGTATTTTTACATAATAACTGTAACTTAAATAGTTTCATGTCAACTGAAAAAGAATTGATATAAAAGAGTATTACATAGCTTTAGAAATTCACTGGCGAAAAAGCCATGCTGGAAGGGTGATTTAAATTGGAATTGAATAAATTTTAGGTTTTTTTAGACTTCATCAAGAATGCAAGTGTTCTGTCCACTCATCCCCCAGTGGGAGGGATGCCAGAAAATTCAAGGATATTTATATTAGTTGAAATAAAATGAATCACCAAGTGATGTTTATCACACAAAAAAGATTTGATGACAAATGTTATCAAGGATAACAGGTACTCTATTTTTACTAGTAGACATTATCAAAAAAAAAGGCATTATCTTTAGGGAAGCAAGATTACATATCAGAATAAATCAGACTAGTACATATTTGTTTTTCAATTATCAATATCATTTATCTGATCTATAGTATTAGACAGCCATTTCATGGCAGTTAATCTCTTAGAAAATCCACTGAACAGAAGGCAGAATTCTGAGCAAAGCATAACTACTAATAAAACTGGAGGCACCTTTCTGTTTAATTAACAATGAAACTTCAATTTTGCAATTTATCTTTTGCATTTTACATGGCATGAGTTCAATTCATTTGTTATAATTAATATTATGTGTCAACTTGGCCACGGGATAATAGATATTTGGCTAAATATTATTCTGAGTATGTGAGGGTGTTTCTGAATGAGATTAATGCTTGAATTGGTAGACTGAATCAAGTTCGCTAATTACTTTTCCTAGGGTGGGTTAGCCTCATTGCATCCATTGAAGACATGAACAGAAGAAGAGATTGCATAAGGGAGGTCTTGCTCAGCTTGAGCAATGAGGTGGTGACCTCTTCTGGAATGGTGACTGCTTTCTGCTTTCAGACTCAGAATTTGACTGGAATTTAGATACACACTGGAATTGTACCATTGATTCCTCTAGATCTCCAGTTTGCCAATTGTATCAATATGAACGTTGAAGTTCTCTGATGTGCCCAGGCCAATTCCTTATGATAAATATCTCTATCACTCTTTGTTTCTCTGTCTCTCTCCATCTCTCTAGCCCCCCCCAACCGCCCCATGTGTCTATCTCTCTCTCCTCTCTCTCCTCTTTTTTTTTTTTTTTTTTTTTTTTTGGTACCAGTGATAAAACTCATGTCCTTGTACCTGCAAGGTGGGGGGCAGAACCACTGAGCTAAATGGCCCTGTGTGTGTCTCTCTCTGTCTCTTTATCTGTCTCTCTCCCTCTTAGATATATTGATAGAGTCAGTCTTCTCTTTGGGTTTCACATATGTGGTTTCAACCAAGTTTACATGGAAATATTTAAAAATGAATGTGTCTATGGTGAACATGTACAGACATTTTTCTTGTTATTATTTCATAAACAATAGATTATAAAACTAAGTACCACAAGTATACAGGAGGATCTGCATAAATTATATGGAAATACTACACTACTCTATATGAGAGATATGAGCAACCATAAATGTTGATATTTCCCAGAAGAAATCACCCTCAAGACTGAGAGGCAAATGTGTATGTATATTTGTGTGGATGTGTTTATAATATTCTTTTTGCAATATTTGATTTTTAATATTCAAATACCAATATTCAACTTTTTAAATATATTAATTGGTACATTTTAGGTATACAATACATTTACGTTTATCACTAGGTGTTTGTACATGAACATGATGTATCTTAGTTTTTATTTTTTTCCCTATTACCTATGTGTCCTTCACCCCCATCACCCTTCCCTATTTACATAGATTTTGTTTACTTTTTTTTTCTTTCTCATAATTTTTCCTTTCCTTTCTTCCCTTTGCCTTTCCCCTCCCTCCACCCCCCCACCTTTGGACCTTTTCCTATATCAAATTATCAATTATTTGTTGTAATCATTTTCATCCTTATTTACACTTTCAGTTTCTCACACTAGAGATACTATTCAGTATTTACACGTTTGTCCTATTTATTTCACTTAAGAGTATGGCCTCAATATGCATCCATTTAGGTATAAATGACTCTAGTTTCTCGTTCTTTATGGCTAAGTAGTACTCCATTTTATAAAAAAACTTTACACAGAAGATCCAAAAAACTTGGTCAAAAGCCCTCTAGACCTAATTGTCAGATTCAGTAGAGTAGCTGGATATAAGGGCAACACTCAAAAAACAATACCCTTCTTATATGCAAATAGCAGATTCATTGAGAGAGAAATTCGGGAAATAATTCCTTTTACAATAGCATCTAAAAAAATGAAATATCTAGGAATCAACCTAACAAAGGAAGCAAAAGACCTCTACACTGAAAACTACAGCACTCTGAAGAAGGAGATGGAAGAGGATATAGGAAAATGGAAAGATACCCCTTGTTCCTGGGTAGGAAGAATCAATATAGTGAAAATGGCCATACTTCCAAAACTACTATATAGATTTAATGCAATACCGATTGAAATTCCAACAATATACTTCACAGAACTAGAGAAAACAATCCAAAAATTCATTTGGAAGCAGAAGAAACCTAGAATAGCAAAAGCAATTCTGGGCAACAGAGACATGGCTGGGGGTATCACAATATTCAATATTTAAAAAAATATTCTTTACAATATTCTTTTTCTCTGCTCTGAAGAATGATGATTAATAAATCCTTGATCCTAATTTCTATTTGGTGAAGATATAAAAAGCTGTGCATTTGATTTTGCAGAGGTAAGGATTGTATTCCCACAATTCTGACTCATGAAGATCTATTTACCTACTGTGTGGCATGCTGTGGAAGAACAATCACTGATACAGCTGCCATATGCATCATACCATTTTCTTGCATTTCAATCAGATTCCAGGATTCTTTGAAGATTACTCAGTGGATTCATAGTCACATTAGTGAATTATAAATTCCTGAAGACTAATATATGTACTTCCCCCAAATTGACCTGTTTTTAAATGACCAGTGTCTTTTTCCCCCCTTATTCAGGGTCTTTTCAATCATGTTGCATGTTCTGAAGATGAATTACCATAGAGAAAATCTTCTCAAATATGAAGATATTCATCCCTTAACTATGTTTCAGTGCCTGCCTGGCAAGAGTAAAGTCCTGAGTTAGATTCTTGGTACCAAAATAAAAGTTAAAACAAACAAAAAAAAAAGAAAAACTATGATTCATCCTTTAAGTTCCTCCTTAAATTAAATAATATTTTGAATCCTTTCTTACAAGTCTCCTCTACTTTTGAAATAGAGTTAAATTTGGAAAGCAAAGGAGTATCTGCCAATGAAATGCAGAGTTGAATTCATAATTTACTTGGATCTTCAGATCTTTTTCTCAATATTTAAATTACACTATCTCAAAATTAATGATTATTTATTGAGAAATTATTATGGGTTAAATCATTGTTTCTATTACCTTTGTAGTTTTCTCATTAACTCATAAAGGTAATATTTGTTTTATTCATTTATCAGATTAGCTACTCATGAAGTTTATTTTTTAAGACAGCATTTTTTTTTACTTTATGAAAATATATAACACAATTTCATGACAAAATAAGAGAAAAACAATAGTTAATGTACTGTATAGTGTTATCTTCAAAGTAGTTACAGTACCAGATATCAATAAAAAAGCTTCTCTCTTACATATGATATCTGTTTTTTAACCTTTCTACAATTGATAGTATATACTGCACATGCCAGAATTTAAATTCAGCATGGTTTATTTTATAACAATTTAATACAATCAAAAAGTTACAGGGCATTTTTAAAAATCAAACTGAATTTTATTGAAGTATAACTTTTGTGAAATGCAGAGTTTTTAAGTATTCAGATTGGCCAGCTTTTACATGGACATACATGAATGTACAAAATATAGAACATATCTATCATTCCAAAAAATTCCCTCTGTTCCTTTAGAAATGTTCATCTCAGTTGTAAGCACTTTTGATTTCAATTGATGGCCTAGTTTTCCTTCTCTTGGACTTTTAATAAAGTGTGTACTCTTCATTTGCTAAATGTAATGTTTCCAGTTGTCTTTATGTAGTTTAAAAAAATATTAAAAACATTTATGTATGGTATACCAAAATATATTTTCTTTTTATTGAGATATAATATTTATACATATTTATAGGTACAGTATGATCATTGATAAACATAAACAATATGTAATGATCAAATCAGGGAAATAAGCTCTTCCATCTCCTTGAACAATTGTTTCTATGTGTTGGAAACTTTCATATTCTTAAACCTATTCTGAAATATATCATAGATTGTTGTAAACAATAATTACCATGGTTATTCTACTGTGCTATACAAAACCAGAACCAACTCCTCTTGTCTTTATTGTTTTTGTGCCCCTTACTCACATTTCCCCATCTGCCTCCCTTCATTGTATAGACCCAGTGACCAATATTCCACTGTGTTATTCTATGGGATTCACATTTGAGCTCTCACAAATGATTAAGAACATATAACATTTGTTTTTTTATGCCTGGCTTATTTCACTTAACATAATGACTTCCAATTCTATCCATATTTCTGCATATAACACTATTTCCTACTTTTTCATGGCTGCATAATGCCTGATTGTGTATATAGAACATGCTTTTCTTATTCATCTACTAGTGGATATCTTGGTTGATTCCATATATTTGCTATATGAATAGTGTTGCAGTAAATTTGGGTATACAAGTATTTCTTTGATATAATGATTTTATGACATTTGGGTATATTCTAAATAGAGGAATTGCCAGATCATATGATTGTTCTATATTTAGTTTATTAAGGAAGTTCCATAGGTTTTTCTACAATGTTTTTCATATTAATTTTCCTAATTTACATTCTGATCAAGAGTATATGAGTTTACCTGTTTCTGCATTCTCACTGACATTTATGATTTTTTTTGTCTTTTTGATAATAGCATTCTACACAAGTTTAGATTATATCTTAGGTATTACTATTTTGATTTGTATTTTGCTAATGATTAATGATAGTGTACATTTTTCATATATTTTTGCTAATGTGTAAGTCTTACTTTGAGAAATGGCTATACAGATTTTAGTTCATTTTTAATCAGATTACTTGTTTTTTTTCTGAAGTTTTCTGAGTTAATTATATATTCTAAATATTAACCAATTTTCAAATGTATTGTTTCCAAACATTTTCTTATTGTGTTAATGTGTCTTGTTTTTTTTCTCTGCAGAAGTAGCTTTATAGTTTAATTTAATCTCATCTTTGAATTTTTATTTTTGTTGTCTAAGTTTTTGTGAGTCTATAAAAAAAATCTTTGCCTTTAATGTGCTGATGTGCTTCCGTTACTTTTTCACATAGAAGTTTTATAATTTAAAGTCTTACATTGAGATTTCTGTTCCATCTTGAGTTGACATTTGTGTATGGTGACAGGTATCTAGTTTAAATCTTTTGCATATCCAGTTTTCCAAGCATCAATCATCGAATAGACTGTCTTTTCTCCAGTGTATGTTCTTGTTCCCTTTGTAAAAAACTATCAGCAGGCTGTATGTATGTGGATTGGTTACTGGGTCCTCTATTCTGATCTATTGGTCTATGTGTTAGTTTTTACACAAATTCAACGCTGTTTTGACATAGTTCTGTAATATTCTTTGAAATCAGGTATTGTGATGACTCAACCTTGTTGTTGAGGATTACTTTGGCTATTCTGGGTCTTTTGTGGTACTACATGAATTTTAATATTCTTGTTTCTTATTTCTGTAAAAGAAATGTCATTAGTACTTTGATAGAGATTTCATTGAACCTAAAGATCATTTAAGTTTTATGGATATTTAACAATATAAATTATTTCAATTCTAGAACATGAAATATATTTCAGTTTCATTAATTTTTTTTTCTTTTAGTTTTAACTGTAGATATTTTTTACTTTTTCAGTTAAATTTATTCCAACCTAAATATTTTCTGTTTTTATGGTGAATGTTATAACTCTTGATTTCTTTCTCACAATTTCATTATTGGTGCATAAAATAGTCTTTATACTTACTGACTTTTATCTGGCAACTTTACTGAATTTGTTTATGATCCTAATAATAGTCTTATTTTTTTTCTTGAGATCTTTTGTATGCTGCAGATTTAATGCAGGTACAGTTTAATCAAGGAAATTCTGTAAATGGAAATGGTTTTGAAGTTCCAGTGATTTCCATGGGCTGTGTTTCTAAAACAATTATATTTAATTTATATTCAAAAAGTGTGAAAAAAAGAAAAAATTCAACTCAGTACCAACATTGTAAAAAAATCATTTATAATAATTATCACTGGGCTGGGGATTTAGCTCAGTGGTTCTGCTGCTTTTCTCACAAGTGCAAGGTCCTGAGTTTGACCCCCAGTGCCAAAAAAATAAAAAAATAAAATATTAAATGAAATAAAATAATTACCACTGAATACAGAGTACTGCTTAGAAAGCAAATTGTTTCATAAGTGTCAAAATTTGCCATGATTTTAGTATAATAATTTTATTAATAAACAAAACTGTATTGCTAGAGCACTGCATAAAGCCTGAAAATGTATTTATAACAAGAAAATATCCCAGAAGCAAAAAGAAGGAATGAATATGTAAAATAACAGTAACTTACATTTTCCTTAATGATTTTTAAATGAATTCATATTTTATAAATCATTGATAAGATTGTTAGGTGTTTGATGAGGAGTAAGTTATTCACTCTTAAAAGAGTTTCAAAACAGCTTGAATACATAGTTATTGTTAAATATAAAGTATTGGCAATTATAGTGGAGAAAGCCTAAAAACTCATGACAACAATAAATGTACTTTTACTAACAATGTAAGTAATAGGTATTTTGTGTCTCCTGTGTTACACACTATAAAGAACATACTATCAGTTTTATAGTATTCCTGCATAGAGTTTAATGAATCCACATACTAAGTGAATCTAAATCTTAGACATTTACTAAACCTTCCTTTTGTTTTTTGGTACCAGGGATCAAACTCGGGTCCTTGCGCTTGTGCAGCAGGTGGCGAAACCACTGAGGTAATTCCCTGGCCGAAATCTTCCTTTTCTTGAAAAACATGAACACTATGAAAGTCAAGAAGATAGTAAAAAAAAAGACATGAAAACTCAACCCAACATGTGATCTTATACCGAATCTTTGAACTATTCAGGAACTTAATGGAAAATTCAGCAAAAGTGAACTGGAATTTATGGATAGTAATATGCTATTAATTAATGTAGTTTCCTGATTACAGATGGAAATGCTGGAAAGTGTTCTCACTTTTAGAAAATGAACACTGAAGTGTGAAGCATTTAAAAGGTTTAATCTGTGCAATTTACTCTTCAGTGATATAGAAAAATGTACATGATTATATAACACACTATAAATGATATGCTATATACTCTTAGAAATATTAAATACTTATATGATATATATATATTTGCTACAAAACATAAACATCTATATTTATATCTATTTTTAAAAGAAAAGATTATCTGACTAGTACTCTTCAAAATTGTTATCATCATCAAAAACAAGGTAAAAAACTGTCACAGTCCGGATTTGACAAAAAAAACCTGAAGACTAAAATTTTTATGTCATTCTACATAGGATCCAAGAAAAACAACAACAACAAATGGATGTTAGGTAAAAATCAAGGAAGCCTAAATTAAATATGGATTAAAGTAAATGATAATACATAAGTGTGGGGTTATTAGTTTAAAAATGTACCATACAAATGTAAGATGTTAACAGTACAGAATTGGATTAGTAGTTTATGAGAAATCTACAACTTCTATTACCTTATTATTTAGATTTAAATAATTCAGATCTTATTTAAATAAGTAATTCAAAATTTGATTATAAAACCATTCCCATTATAATTTTCATATAACAAAGTGCAACATTTTAACATATCACTTATAAGAAAATTATTTTTCAAAAATAATCGTCCTATTTATCAATGTTTGATCTAAATTTTATAAAGACAGTGTGCATTGAATACAATCTCCATTAAAAATTAAACAAGGTATTTGATAGAATGAGAGAAAGAGCAAAAGAGAAAGGAAAAAAGAGACTTATGTGCTTTTTATAGTGTTATTTGACTGAAATTGAGTTTTTGATTTCTGAAGACTGTAAAGGTCATTAAAATGTATTAAACCACTGTTTTAAAATGTAAAATAATCTAATAGGTTCTAGAGCCCATTTTTAAAAAATTAGTCAAATAGTAATATGAAATATTATTGAAGGACATGATTATGCCATGTCAAGAGAAATAGGTATAATAGCACTTAAAGTAAAATAAAATTCCTAATTAAACAAGCATATGATACCTGCTAATATGAAATACCATCTGTTTGCCAATTTTTATACACATAATTAAATAAGATGTTGATATCTATAACCTTGTTATTTCATATTATTTTAGGTATTTTTGTGAGAATTCTATTGTATTTATGAATTTCTGCTTTTTTGAGAACCCAAAGCTTATGCTATATAATCATCAACATATATTCTACTCTGTTTTATATAATCAATATGACATGGACAAGGTGTTTTACAGTGCCTGTATATGATTTATTACAAGGAGTTATTTATTCCATAAATTAAAAGGGATTAAAAAGATAGTCTTTGTTGGTAAGAAGTTGAAAAATAAATCATGAGGAATTTGCTCTTGTGAGAATGGAGTGGAGTTTAACATTGAATTTATTAGTGTTAGTGTTACATGAGATTTAGTCTTTTTCATTTTATTATCACATACTAATCACTTTTTTCTTTTACAAATTTGAATTGCTAGCAATAGCACATACTGTTTATTTGGCATATAATTATTGTAAAAAAGAAAGTGGTAATAATACGAAAAATTTAAAAATCAGTTGCATCTAAACAAATAATGCACTTTATAGTGAAAATATTCAGGTATATTTTACTTTGAGAATTATTACTTTGGAGCACTTGATTGGATGAAATTGGAGACTACTAGATATGAGGAAGTTCAATGTTATCACTGTTTCTTTCATTTAAATGTATTTCACTTTACATTGTCTGTATCCTTAACCTTCAATAACTACCCTAAAAACAATATGATTAATTTTACACTGAGACAACTAAGCTTAATAGAATTTAAAAATTTTCATGATTATACATATAGGAAATGATCATCTCCAAATGGGAATTTAGGTTATGAGGCTTTAAAGTGCTGTTTTCT
The DNA here is from genome assembly GCF_053883595.1 of Heterocephalus glaber. Lineage (NCBI taxonomy): Eukaryota > Metazoa > Chordata > Mammalia > Rodentia > Bathyergidae > Heterocephalus > Heterocephalus glaber. The sequence goes on along the minus strand of NW_028258320.1, from coordinate 32,652,756 downwards.
TTCCTTGTCACACCCTACCTAGCACATTGTTTTTTTACTAAACTGTGAATCAGGATGAGTTTAGACCAAATGAAGAAATGAAATTTTTTTGAAATTAGTATTAATACTTCTACTAATGACCTTATTTATTCACTCCTTGCTCTTTCAGAAAGCACTGTTGTAAAACATGAGCAAGAAATGTAAATTTTTAAAACTCTGGAATTTTCTCCAAAAATCCAAGCCCTATCATTCTCTTATCTGATATATTTTTTACAATATATGTAATGATGAAGCTTTCAGTTTAAAAATAAGTTTCTTAGTTTCTGGCTTAGATTTGTCACATATTAACTGTGAGATCTTGGAAAAATTAATAATCCTTCCCTATTCTGACACTGTCTCATTTGTAATAAAAAAACAGTAAACACTTAGTTTGAGTCTGTGTTTTAAATGAGCTATTACATAGAAAACATTTGCAATTTTCCATCAAATGCACTTTAATAATCAGAATTACTAGAATTATCTTTATGGTTTATCGTTGTTCCATTCAACATTGGGAGATATTTTGACACTAAATTGACAAGCAAATCTACACAGCAATCTTGCTATTAACAAAGTTTGGATAAGGAAAAAATGAACAGTTATTGTAGCATGAAATCAGTTCCTAATGAGTATGCCTAATAATATAAGAGATAAGAAAAATAAATACTAACATTCTAATAAATCTAAAGTTTGTGGACTTTTAGTTGCTTACCAGGACTTAGTTTGTATATACCTGCAATGTTGATATTTATTAAAAAATTGCATTATTTTGAAACCCAAGCTTATTTCAACTGCTAATATTCACCTTCCTAAATTGTAAATCGCTTTTTAAATTTAGATTTGTGAAGCATCCTTTAAATTTTCATGTTTATTAAGAATTGAAGAAAACAGAACTAGATGAAACATGAATTTATTAAACTGACTGGAAAGATATTGGGATTCTGTGTTGAGATTCATAAAACTGTTCATGTAGGAAAATTTCATTGAAATGGTGAAAAGAACATTTGGTCAAAGGGGAACCTATTAATGTTGCTTAATCAATATAATTATAGTTTTTCTGGGACATGAAAAGTAGGATAAAATTCTCAAATGCTCTAATATTCCTATCATGAATAAATACATAATTTTCCCCTGGAACTATGTAAAAAGGACAATAATTCACACAGTTTGTATGGAAGAAGTATGTCTTTCTTATGTAAAGTATTACAATGATCCAGAAAACTTATTCTTCATTATTTAAAATGTTACAATCCTTGAGCTTCCTTACTAATTTTACTCAAAGCAAGCTGTTACTCTCTGTCTCAATTTTAGGTCAGGCAACAACAAAATGAATATAAATTCAAAATAATATTTTCCTGTTTCATGTTTGTGCCATTCATAATTCATTGATCATTTCTATTTAATAAAATTTCTGCAATGTGCCAGAGACTGTTCTACTCAGTAAAACAGCTTTAATTTAGATTTAAACCTAATGAGGTATATATATATATGCTCAAGAAAATACATATATGATATCTGGTGTAGATAAGTAGTATGAAGAAAAGTAGCTTCAGTTGATAAGTTAAAATAGTTATAAAATATGCACTGAAAAGCTATGGGAATTTTTTCTTTCTGATTTAATATTTATTACATATATTTAATGAACCCTATATGGGTCTCTAATATTCTAATATTATCATTCCCATTTTCACATGAGGAATTTGAAATCGAGAGAAAATGTTTTGAAAAGAAGCAACTAACAAATGACAAAGATATTTTAGCATCATTGGACAATTTGATTGTGTCCAGTTTGGGTTGCTATGTAAAATCTTTAATGAATGTTCTTATACATGAATATGTCAGATATATGCAACAGCTTTTGGGGAAGAAGTTTTATACAAAAGATTATGTTTCTAAGAAATAAACATCTACTTCATCATTTTTTGTAAACACTACAAACAGACCTCCACAGTACTTGAGTCAATTTTTCTCATCCACCAATAATGTGTGAAGGTGTGAGGACTGCATATTTTCACTAAAACATGGGATTCTGTTTCCTTTGAATTAACAACTTAATTTAATTTAAAAGTCAATGGATATCACTAAAATTCCTTTCTCATAAGAATTTATCAGTATGTAGGAACAGAAGGCACCCCCGAGGAGGGCAAAAGACTCAGGTCCATTTATAGGGTAACAGAAGCAGCTTCTGTGGCTATGCAAACAGTTTTTCAAGCAATTTTGTGGATTTTCTTCTGAAGCTAACAGATTGTGGTTTAACACCTAACTGTGCAGGCAGCACTGTCCCTCCTAGTGCATGCTGCTATGCCTACCCAAACCTACTATTAGCCCACAAGGCTCAAACCCCTACCAACAAGCCTGATTTCCAAACAAGTATCAACCCTCAAGGCAGTGGAAACCAGGGCCCCTGCCTGATAAAACAGTACTCCAGGGAGGAGTACCACTTCTTGTTATATCTGCAATAAAGTCACTTTCGCTTTCTACTGGTCTTCCACTCCTCTTCCTCTTTCTGTGTTGGAGAGATGAGCTTAGATAGGTTGGGTATGGGAACTCTATACCCCAGACCCCTGGACGCAATGAGTGAGTTACTTTAAAATATCATTTTCTGTCTATTTCTAACTCACTGAAAAATCTCTTAAAAATGTTGAGAATATTTGCTAAACATATTTTAAACTATAATAATTTGCCTTTAAGAGCCATTGCATTAATCCTGTTACAGTAAAATTATTTGCAAATAATGATTTTTTATGTCATTTGCTAAGTGGATGGGTAGTTCGTACTTTCATTGTTTTTATTAATCGTAAGCCGAACGGTGTAATGGCTATCTTTACTTACGTTCTCACCAGCAGCGTATGATTTTCACTCTCCGTGTGCTTAACAACATGATATTTGTGTGTGTGTGGGGGGGCTGTGTCTGTGTCTGAGTGTTTCTTATTAGAGCCACTCTATCTGGGCTAAGAAGATATCTGTATGTGATTTTCATTTGTATTTTCCTGATGATTAGTGGGATTGAACATCTATTCATACACTTAAATGGTTTCTTTCATACATTTCTATACTTGCTTAGCAGAAAAGTATATTTAGATTATTTGTCCAACTTTTAATAAGGTTGTTGGTGTTATTATTTTGTTGTTGCACTTTTTGCATTCCTTGTATATTCTGCAAATTAATGTCTTGTTTGAAATATGTTCTTCCATTCTGTAGGTTGTTGGCTTACTGTATTATTTTTTGTACCTATGCTAATGGCTTGAAGTACTTTCTCCATGTTTTTTTGTAGCAATTTCATAGTTTCAGGTGCTATATTTATGTAACTGATCTTTTTTGAGTTATTTGTATATGTCATGAATATGGTTTCATTCTTCTATGTATGGATAGCCAGTTTTCCTAGCATTATCTATTCAAGAGACTTTCCTTTCTTCGATGTATGTTTTATTACCTTCACCAAAGACAAGTTGGTTGTAGTTGGGTATATTTACTTGTAGGCTCCCTATTCTATTCCATTGATCTACTTTTTTGTTACTAGATCTCTTAGTAGTTTTAAGTGTTATGTTGTCTTCATTATTCTCAATATTTCTTTGGGTATTTTGCTCTTCCATATTAGTTTTAGGATTATTTTTCTATTAATCTGAAAAATGCTCTTTATATTTTGATGGAGATTGCATTGAATTTGTGAAATGCTTTGTGTAGTATGGATTTTTAAAAAATATCATTTCTTTCCATCAGTGAAGATGGGTCATCTTACCATTGTTTTTCACTTTTTATTAATGTTTGTAATTCTTATTGTAACAATCATTCACTTCCTTCTTTTAACATATTCTGACATATCTTATTACTTTTGTAGCTATTTTGCATGAGATTGCTTTATTTACCATCAAGTTTATAGTTATGAAAATGGTATAGAGTTTTGCATGTTCTTTTTTTTTTTAAATCTACTGAAATTTAGAATAGTTCTAATGGTTTTTTGTAACTTTACATTTTTCTCTATATAAAATCATGTCACCTGCAAATAGAAATAGTTTTTCTTCTGTTTTACTTGGGGCTCCTTATTTCTCTCAGAACTACCTTATTGCTCGTGGGAGACCACTCCATTGATTACGCCCAAAGCAGGCTGTAACAGTTCAGGCTATAAAGAGTTAATCTCGCAAATGGCTTGTTTATAGAAGTGAGTTTGGCTGAAGCCTATATGCAGAGGTCACAGTGACTCTTACCCAAATTCCAATCCCAGAGTTAAAACCTTCTTTACTAAAAGATAAGATTAATTATTACCTACAGCCTATATTTCATCTGTTCTGTTCCTAACTCAAGAATTAGCCTCTTTCTTTACAAGCCTTGCCTGTGTCAGCAATGTATCCATAGCAACTCTGCGTAGTTGCTCTGCGTAGTCCCTTTACCTCAATCTAACTATGATGTCACCAGTAAATATCAACTGCTCTGGCTGTTCAGGGCCTTTGCTTGTTCAGCATTGCTTGCATGAGCATTGGTCACTCTGCCTTCCTGTACCTGTCTCTTTAACTCTGTCTCTATGTCTTTCATCTCAAAATGCACCTTAACACTGAGCAGGAGATTGCAACCCACTGGAGGGGGCTTTGGTAATTGCTGTGGCTAAGAATTCTAATACCATGCTGAATAATTGTGATTAAAAATGAACATCCTTGTCTTGTGTTTGTTCTTCGAGATAATAATTTCAGATCTTTCCCATTGAGTATGATATTGGCTGTATCTTGTCATATGATGCACATCTTGTGGTGATATGTGTTTCTTCTATAACTCAATTGTAGGCATTTGTCATAAAAAGATATTGAATTTTATTGTGTCTTTTTTCCATCTACTGAGATAATCATATATTTTACCTTCATTCTGTTGTAACATGTTTATCAGTTTGCATATGTTGGGCTAGCCTTCAATTTCTGTCATAAAAACCACTTAATAATAATAGATAATATTTTAAATGTGGTTTGAATTCAGCTTGCTATCATTTTGTTATCAGTTTTTGCATCTAATTTCATCAAGGCTATTGTCTATAGTTTTCTTTTTCTTTCCTTTTTTACTTTTCATTCATTCATTCATTCATTTTCTTTTTTTTTTTAAGATGGTCTTGTTGGGTGTTTCCCTCAGATTTAGTTTGGATGGGCTCCCTTCTTTTCAGTGTTTTGAAGGACTTTGAGAGTAACTGGTGTTGTCTTTTAATTGTTTAGTAAAATTTAACAGGTAAGTCATCCCCTGCTAGAATTTTCTCTATTGAATAGCTTTTATTTTTAATTCAATTATTTATAATTACTTACTTTTTGGTCTCTTCTTGTTTTCTATGTCTTCATGGTTCAATTTTGTTAGGTATGTCCAAAAATTTACCCATTTCTTCTAGATTTTCCAATTTCTTAGACTTCAATTGTCCAAAATAACCCCTAATAATCTTTTGTATCTCTGAGGTATCAGTTAAAATAACTCAGTTTTCATCTCTGACTTTATTGATCTTGCTCTTCTCTCTCATTTTTTCTTAATCCAGATAATAGTTTGTCAGTTTTGTTTATCATCTAAAAAATCTACTCTGTTGATCTGTTCTGTGTATGTATGAGGTGGGCTGGAAACATATAATGAATGTTTGCATTTAGAAATATTATACAGTAAATGGTATATTGCAATTAGTCCCACTCAAAATAATTCCCCTTGCTCAAAACACACCCAGTCATTCTTGTCACTTTCTAAGCAGTTCTGGCAAACTCTTTTACATTAAACAAAGACCCTCCAGAACTGCTTCAGAAAGTGCAAAGAATAATGAGATAAACATAAGAGAGAGGGAGTATTTTGAGGAGGAATAATAGCAATGTTTCTTTTATTGTAATAATTTTTTAAATTTAAAATTATCACTATACTTTCCAATCACACTTCATATGTATGCATGGATTTGTTTCTTTGGGGGAGGACTTTTATGCTACCTACCAGAAATATAGTATTTTAATTTGTGTTAATGAACATGGATTTTCTTGTTTTTCATTTAATTCTACCAATTGGTACTTGATTATGAGATTGTGCTAGTAGGTACAAATAACTTAATAATTGCTATAACTTTTTGAAAATTAGAATCTTTGTCATTCTGAAAAGTTTCTTTTATTTTCTAACAATACTTTTTAGCTCACATTCTATTTTCTCTATTAACAGTATAACTACAACTTTTGTATGGCTACTATTTACATGGTACATCTTCTTTCATCCTTTTGTATTCAAGCATTCTTCATGTCTGTGTCAGTCACTTACATTTACCTTTAAAATATCACATGATATTTTCAATACTCTTTCAATTTGAATATTTTGCCTATTTACTTTTAAAGTAATCTTCAAAATATGTTGCCTAAAATCTACTCTCTTATTAAATGTGTATATTTTGTCCTGCTCTTCTCTATTTTTTATTTCTTTGTCTTATATGTTGCTTTCCAGTAAATACAGTCTTTAAAAACATTTATAAGATTTCTATTGGCTATCATTATACTGTTCTTGTATTTTAGTTATATATCTACACAAACACATGTGAAATAGATTAATGAAAATAAAGTATCGTTAAGGTTTTATGACAACAATATTCACTTAGTTTTACTCCCATATATTCACATTTTACCTTTCATTATTTTTTGAATTAGCTCTTTACTACCCTCAAATACGTGTATTTATTTATCTAATGGTTTGTTTTCATTTTATTTGTTTTATTTGTTCATTTTTTCATGTACAATTTCTAATTTGATTAGGTATGGTGATTTTCAGAAGAATCACTGGCCCAAATTATTTAGCATACCTCCTCCAAGGAAGTAGTTATATGTTTTATTTTGTTCTTGATATTTTGGGAAACTGAAAACAATGGTGATTGTATGATTCTATCAACTCCCAGCCCTGAACTAACCACATGGGGTCACTTCTGTAAATAGAGTGTTAGGAATCCCAAGGCAATATTATAGAAACATACTGAGGTAAGAATTTAACATGCTTTAAGGGGTATAATGCAATTCTTTGCCCTTACATGTGTAATATTTCAATTATACATATTTAAATATTTTAAGTGAGAAGAGAAATTTTTTTAGTTTAATTTTAAACTGATTGTCTATAGGTGTCACAATTTATTCATCTTATGTTTTTTATAAAAAACAGAATGGTTATAAGTTATATGACAATACTTTGTGAGTCAATTGCTTCTTGTGAATAGAGTGCATAAAATTTATTTTCATCTACACTCTTTTAATGGAATTGTTATCACCAAAGTGACTTTCAGGTTTTCATACTAGAATATGGTATTTTTTAAAATGTCAGGTTGGTTAGACAGGGATATCTGCTTTTTAATATCATGCCCACAATTCCAAGCTATTTCACTGTGAACAAGTTATCTAAGTTCTGAAAATTGTATTTTTAATAAGATGTAGAAAACAATACCAGCCATTTTGAATTATTATTTTCAAGATCAAACTATCATAGTTATGGGGCTAACCCAACCTAGATGTTCGGTAAATGTAAAATATCTATTATTCTAGAGACATTTATAGCTAAATGGATGTATACTGAGGACATACTCTTAAGTGAAATAAATAGAACACACATGTGTAAATACCGAATAGTTTCTCTAGTGTAAGAAACTGAAAGTGTAAATAAGGATTTAAATCATTAAAATGAATAATTGATAATTTGAAATAGGAAGAAAAGGTTCAAAGAGGTAGAGGAAATGGGAGGAGAAGGGGAAAGAAAAAAGGGAAAAGAAAAATTATGAGAAAAGGAAAAAAATTGAAACAAAGTCTTTGTAAATAGGGAAGGATGGAGGGGGTGAAGGGAGCACAAGGAATGGGGGAAAAAATAAGAACCAATATACATCATGTATGGGTACAAGCACCCAATAATAAATGTAAATGTATTGTATACCTAAAATGTACCAACAAAAGAGTTTAAGCAAAAAAAAAGTCTGTTATTACCATACTATTATACACATTTTTCCCTCAACGGCTATAGTAAAATGGATAAAAATGTAAGAGTTCAACATGAATATCCTAGAAGGGAAGGAGTCTTCTAGAAAACCCTGATTTTTAGTCTCTAGAGGTAAGAAACAAAAGTAGTTACATTCATCTGCTATCTTCATGACTCTGGGTGCTAAAATCTTAGAAACAATTTTTTTGTCATCATAATGGAGCCCAAATTTGAACTTGAAGTATGATAAAGTGAAAGTTGAAAGTTATTTCTCAAGTGATGTTAAAAAAATCATTTCTACCTTCCAAGCTGGTGCACATTGACTTCCAATAAGTAATTATAAAGCTCAAGGAGAAAGCTCTCCTTTCTAGCCTTCTTAAACTCTCTCAATTTTAATAACAGAGAAGTTTCATTTCCTCTGTTAAACCTGTACTGAATTCTTGGAATTGCAAAATGAATATAATGATCAGATAATTGAAACAGCTGATGCCATCTTCAAATTGTGATCTACAGATGTTTGGTAGGTGTATTGGGTGGAGGACAAAATTCCACTCCAGTTCTTCCTGGATGGATTTGTTCCAAAGCCTAGAGTTTCCCAGTTCCAACAACCATTTACTTGAAGGAATAGAGTTAAGACTGGAAAGAAAAGGAGCTGTGACATTTTCAGATCCTTACAGTTTGGTAATAGAGTAATTCATTGTATCAAATATTTTAGAGTGAGTATTAAAAGAAATAATGTTAAACTTGTCATTTGAACTACTTAGTATTGTTAAATTCAATATAAAATTTGACTAGCATACAAATATCTTCAAGTCTCTTCTCTCTTTAAACTCTAACTTGAGCCCTTCATGTCTCCTAACTCTGCTCTTCTTGTTCTTCCCTTTTCAGTAAAGTGTCTTGAAAGGTAGCTTATAATTGCTATCCCTGTCATCTCAATTTCAGTATACTTCTTAATTTAATGTAGTCTGGTTTTCACCTTTGTGTATTTACTACACTAGTGCTTGGATTTTATTTGTTTACTTGTTTGCTTTTTATCATGTATAAAGAAAATTTGGAAGTGGGGCGTATGTCTTCTTAGTGGCCTCATATTCTGGAAACATGTATTTTACAAAAATGGCTTAAGAATGATGAGCTTTGTACTATGAAAATTGTTTTTCAAACAAGCCAGTTCAATTACTTAATGATACAAAAGTGTAAAATTAATTGAGAACCTCCAATTACCCAAAGAGATAAAAGTACTTGCAATGTCATGTCTTGTTCACAAATAAGTAATTATAAACCTTGTTATAATCCTTATTTGACATTTAGATAAAAGAATTAATGTTTTGATGAATTCTGGACACACTAATGGAAGAATATGTTTACAAAGACTGTAGAGGCTAGAATTCAATGTGTTATAAATAAGCTTATTGTACTTATAATATGATTCAATATCACAAATATAAACCATGATATTAATTTCTAAAATCAACTACATTAAAGTGGCTATTGTAGCCAACTAGGATACTTAGTAATAGTTAGTGAAAGGATAATTGAAACAAAGATTTGAATTATTCTTAATTTTTTGGATCAATTCACAATTTAAAAGTCAATTTCTGCTACTATTTCAAGTCAAATTTTTATTTTTTAGTGAAGAAAAAGTAACTAATTAGGACTTTTTAATTTTGGAAGATTTAATTGATACATGTATGACAATGAATTTATACCTAACTTTATTGCAATTTCAATGAAATGTGAAACATTCTGACACCAAAAATCTACTAAGCCCTGGTTTTTCATTTAGATCTTTCTAATTTAAAATGTATTATTTGTATATCTTGTATCAAGGGGGAAAATAGTATGGAAATACATTGCAGTCTTGCACAAAGCACAACCATTTTCATTGATTTTATTTCAGTAGGCAACACTGCAGACTACTGTGTACAATTATATCTATATATTACACATAAAGATTGAATATAAATACATGATAATTAATCTTAGAATTAAGGCTACAAGAGAACAACTCTAAAGAAGGATGAGAATTACAGCCGACTTCTACTGTTTTGCTTGTGATGTTGTTTTCAGGATTAAATACACTTCTGATTTTTAAAAAATAACAAATATAAGACAATATGGGAAAATCAAAAGGGGAAAATATAACCATCAAATGAATACATGCTATATAACCAAGACTTAGATGTTATGACTATGGTGGAAATGAGATAGAATCACCTCAGTTGGCTATTGGGAAATTCACTGAGCTTAGTGAATCAGTTCAGCCACACATGTACAGCACTATAAAGGAAACTGAACCTCTCAAAATAATGTTTAAGAAAAAATGTTTAACTTTCAATAAACTGTAATACTCCAGTAGACAATTTTCCATACACTATAGGAACTTAGGTTTGGGAAAAATTGAAGATTAATAAATATAAAGAGTTATGGAAAGATAATTTCTAGAAAACAGGTCATGAGCTAAACTTCAAAAGATAAATGACCCTAGGAGACTTGCAAGGTAGGGAAGATCTCCATAAACAGTGTGAGCAGAGCCCCCTAAGAGGAAAACATTTGTGAGACATTTGAACAGAGTGAGGCATTATCAGAAAGAATTTGAAATTAAGCATGCATCAATAAATGGTCAGATTAAGGAGGTGTTTGCCAAAGGAGGTGGCTTTTTCTTTCCTCTTATAATATGAGAAGTTACTCAATTTCTGAAGAGTAGAGTAATATTTAAAATACTATTGGTAAAAATTATTTTTAACAAAGCACTGGAAAGATTGAAGAGGGGAGTGAAAATAGTTAAATCACACAAGATGTTTCAAATCAAATTAAACATCGTATCTGCAAGAAATATGGGATACAAACAAGAATGCAGAAGCAATTTAACGTGGTTTAAGGAAAGGTTTTCCAGTTAGATCTGTTGCTTAATTCACCAACATTTTACACTCAAATGAAGTTGACATTGAACCAAACAAAGCAAAATCTAATTCAAAAGTTACAGCTCAGATGCTAAAACTATTTTTATGTATTTAAAACCAATCATACAACTCTAATTAGTATCTGTCACTACAACAGAAAACTGTTGTGTTTTAAAGGTCTTAAGTACCCACAGATTTTCTTGGTCATGCTACTAAAAAAAGAATTTATAGTTTTACCTTTTTTAGTAATATAATCTAGGAATTCCCAGAGTATGTGAACACTTATTTCTCCAAATTTATATAAATAGAAGAATGTTGAGGTAAATAAAGTTAATTAAGTAAACAGTTATTAAGTAAATAAAGTTTACTTGATAAATTAAGTAAAATACATTTTACTTAATTTCAAAGAGAATGTAGAGATTACAGGCCTAATGCTGTATTTAATAACCAAACTACACTGATTTTCTCATATAAATTAGGCATACATTATAAGATTTTTTAAAAATCTTGAAGCAAAAATTAAGTGTCAAAATATAGACTGTTACATTAATAAATTTATTTTTGTGTGTATCAGTATGTAAAATAAATGACTAGTAAGTACTCTATAAATATTTTCAAACAATGAACTAAGTAAAAATAAATAGAAGAATCACTGTTTTACAAAAGGAAGAAAGACAGGATTTTGGCTCAAAAGGAAAACAAAACAAATCAAAAACAAAGAACAACAAAACAGTTTGCAATAAAATAAGATTGCTTTCAAGAGTTTCTTTCTAATATGACCAGCATTTCTTGAAAAGATTCAGTTGTGTTTTATAAACATTTTATATATTCCAGAAATAGATTTTTTAATGAACAAATCAACTTTAAATTAATAAACTTCTCAGATTTTTTCCAATATTTGATTAGTGTGATTACCTCAGAGATACAAAGACATTGCCTTAAAATGATAATAAATAACTTCTGCTTTGCTGCAGTAATAACGCCCATACACAATCAAAAATAAAAATTACTTGGTGAGCTGAAGTTTTCCTATTGCAAACTGAATTCCTGTAATCATATCAGAAATCACCCAGAACATATTTCATCTAAGTACTATTCCTTAAAATGTTTTCTTAATATTCCTAATGAGTTAAGCTCAGTATTACAAAGGAATCATTTACAATAATTTATAGTAGACAGTTACATATATCAGCAAAGGTGAATATAAAGGAGTAGATGGAAACTGACCTCATTCACAGTGGCATAGTAGCTTTCGTGTTTGAAAGTGGGTGAGTTGTCATTCCTGTCTCTCACCACGATTCTTACTTCATGGTAGATAACTGTGCCCACTTTTTTGTTGATGCACTGGACTTGCACAACAATGGAGTGTATGTTCATTGGTGGCTGTAATGTAGAAGTTAGATATTTTTTAAGCAGTACTTGAAATCAATCTTCCCATCACTGTCAATGTTGTTCATCAAAAAAACATTTATATTTATTCATTTTTGCATTATAATAATCTAGAAAAAATTAACTATGTGTGTACTTCTGTATAAATAAGAGAGGATAATTACAATTATTTCACATTCAATTTTGTATTCAAGTTGCAGTATTTTCATAAAGGATTACTAACAAGTCAAAAAACAAAACTAAAGAGATTTGATGTGATGGAACAATTTGTTTCATTCGTTTAAAACAATTTGTTTAACAATTTGTTAAAGAAACAATGATATGAATTTCTATCTTTATTAGAAGTAACAATTTACTAATTAATAAATTCCAGAAGAGAGTCTGTATAACATTATGTTCATTTTCAAATTTGTTAGCATGTTATATGATCATTACTGATACAAATTGACACATAGATAAAAGAAAATTCATTCTTAATCTAACCAAAATTTTTTACTCTATACATTTATTTAACTCATGTTTTTCTCTTTCCAAATTAATACTCATTAAACACCACATACTCATACACATAAATACACACACAGACATGTAAATATCAGGCTTGGAAATAGCGATTTACAGTAGCACTTTGGTATACATGACTATGAAGCTATGTTTTAACAGTACTCTTTTATAAGGCTATAGTTTAATTTGCATAACTAATAAATTATAATAAGATGTTTTCAGGCTATCAATTTTTGTCATTCAACACATGAAATATGAATGTATGTTCCTTTGCCTAGTTTATGATAAATTTTTGAAGAAAAAATAGTGTTGTTAAGGCAGCAGTTCTTTACACAAACCCTCAGACTAAGCTTGTAGAGCTGGTGTGCATATGTTTGACTGCAGTCAGAGTCCAAATAGTACTAAATGTATTTCTATGATTTTTTTAATCTCTTTCAGTCTTTTAAAATGTTCTATCTAAATATGTCACTTTACCAGAATAACCCATCTGGATCACACCATCTCAAATACTATGCCTCCAAATGCACACATGAAGCAAAACATCACATTTTATTCCATAAAAATATACAAATATTGTGTCAATAAAAATATTTTTAAAATGTTAATCTCAAAAAAGTGAAAGAAATAGATCTATAAAATGTGATCTAATAATTTTAATTATGCATTGTTATGAAATATTTGGATTAAACTAGTTTAAAAATATATTAATGATCACTAGTACCTAGGATAGATAAATTTGAAATGTTGGCAGCCATGTTGTAAATAAGAATAATGCAAATAATATTATATCTAAACTGAAGCAAAATATTGTTAGCCTCAGAAATTTTATGGTCAAGAAAGAAAAAGACTGAATTGATTTGTATCTGTATGAATAATTGCAACCAGAAAGAATAAATAGAAGTATCACTAACACATAGAGGAAGATCTCTAGTAAAATGCCACATAGCTCTGTGTTCTGATGTCTACCCTATTTCACTTTTCATCTGGATATAAATGAAGACATTAGAGTCATTTGTATGAAATCTATGACTGTCATAAAGGACAGAAGAATGTATAAGACATAATGATGAAAGACAAATTTCAAAGTCACCTCAATAATTCAAAGTAATATAATAAAATGGTAAATTTTATGATAATACATGTAAAGTTTCCAATTTTTAATGGAAAAACAATCACTCAAATGCAATAAATGGCTACAAATATTACTCTGAGCAGACAATGAAATTTTGATGAGTGAAAGCTGATTTGACATGCTTACAGTTTAAATTGGCTAATTTGATGCTAATGCAAAGTTCATATTCATTGTTAACATCAGACACAGAAAAGGTGGATCATAACGGGTACCATCTGAAGAGAGAGTAAAATTTGAACACTTGAAGAATGTATGATAAAATTTAGCATGTTCAAGCAAAAAGATTTATCAGCTATCTAAAATGTTTCATGGAAAAAAATCTATTAGCTCATTCACTATAGTCCCACAAAGAAGAAATAAGGACAATAAGTAAAATGTTTTACAGAATATGTTTCTATATAGTGCAAAGTGGCACAGAATAAAACAGACTAACCTATTAAGCAAGCCTTATAACTAAATATATGCAAGCCTGAGGGAAATAATAAAAATAAAATACCATTTAAAGAGAAGAGGCTCTTAGAAGTTTTCTGGAAAGAATTTGAATTAAATGTCCTCTATTTTTACTATTAATTTAAAAGTATTTGCACTAGTAGAACTTTTAAAGAGGTTTCTGTGTGTTTTAATTGCAAAGTAAAAACAATAAATGAGTGTACTATTAGCCCTTCTTACAGCTCTTAGAAAACAATCAGGTGAATTATATTCTTTTAAAGTAATTTATCTTCTAAATATTTCAAGAGAGACCTATAAATCCCTTCCATCTGAACTAATTCGACATTGAGTGGTAGCACTCTGACAGAAAGGTCACAGTCTTTTCAAGTAGAGGATCAAATGCAGTGTGCACTGAGCCTCACTTGGACCTGCTAAGTATCCATAAATTAGACATAATGAGGCCACCTGGAACTGTTGTCAATTTCAACTTTAGCTCCCTGTGCAACTCCTGAAATCATGGATAGCACTTAGTAGGCAATAAATTCCAACAACAATGGACTATGCTGAAGTCAAGAAGTCCCTGTGGCTTATATATAACACGGTGTAATTTTGCACTGGAATATATTCTCTTCTGCTGTTTAAGAAGGTCATAAATACATCAAGTACAGTTCTACTAGGTCGGTTAATGAGAGCTTAGAAATGTTTAGAAATGTTAGCAAAATTTTGGTTTATCTTTCATAACTGGTGACAAAAAAATCAGTTGTGGTAATTTTATATTTTGAAATTCTCCTTAATTACATAATTTATGAAACAAAGAAGAAAAAAGGTGTATAATTTGTACTGGAGTAATTGCTTAAAACAACTACCACTCACATATACCTTGAAATGCAAAGCACACTCCTATTTTTTTTTTTCTTTTTGGTACTGGGGCTCGAACTCAGATCCTTCAGCT